>NW_008608893.1:10683-23674 GCF_000691845.1 Merops nubicus | reverse complement strand
GCAGGAATGGGATAGTCATTAAGCATTTAATAATCTAATAGTGCTGAGAAAATAGATATATAATAAGGGAGGGGGAAAGGAGAGGGACAAGGCAAGCCTGTCTATTGCCATAAAGTGTGCACTTTATACAGATAGTTCATTGGCTGGTGGGTAAAACTGTCTTCAAGCAGGTAACATCAAACCCTGGAGAAAACGCACATATCCACCAGATATTTTCTGGCATCACAATAATGCCTTTGGAATGAGCCTAAAATGGGTTGAATACCAAAGAAATTTGATTGGCAAGGGGAAGTTTCTGAACTAGTGGTTGGGGCCTGATAGCTACATTATCCTTATTACTTCTCTTTCCCTTGCAATTACATACTTGAAGATGTCGGGTTGCCCAGGACACTACTGAAATGGATTGTCTCAGCCAGCCATGTCACAGACATACTAGAGAGTTATTGACCCATAAATGAACACTTATTTGTCATGCTCATTTTAATGTTTAATTGGCTGGAACAGCAGAAACAGATTTAGATGATGGAAGTTTACCGATTTGTCCACTGCTGGTACCCAGCCTGCAGACAGCCAGCTCCTAACCCGAGGACAAATGCAGCAGAGAACTTCACAGCGCCTTCCACCCTCATGTGAGTTCTGGCCTTCATTTTACAAAAAATGCTTCTCAGGACAGTGTGATTTACTTCAGTCAAGCTGAGCCTTGTCAGAAGAGGGATGTCTAAGTTAGGAAAGGTTACTAAGAGGTTACTCCAGGATAGGATTTAAAGGTTTTGTTGCAAGAAGGAGCAATCGAGCAGTCTTTCTGTGAGAGGGAGAGGGAGGATGTCACCAGCCATTGCTGCCCTGTGCAGGCACCCACTGCTGGGATGACTGTTCACATGGATTTCCAAAAGCTTTTGATACATCCTCTCACCAGAGACTACGAAATGATACTGTCATAGAGCAAGAGGGAAGGTTTCTGCACTGATTGATAACTGATTACAGATTAAACATTAAATAGAAATAAACAACCAGCTTGCACAATTGCTGGTGATTGCTGGAGGTTCGGAGGGATCTGTGCAAGGGTTTGGGTTGTTCAACTCACACAAATTAACAGGGGAAGCAGGCTGAGAGTGAAGCATCCAAGCCTGTTAAACCAAAAGCTGACTGTAAAATGCTACAAAAGGATGTCAGAGTGACAGAGTGAAAAAACTGCAGATGAAATTCAGCATTAATAAACACCAAGTAATGCACATGTTGAAAAAATCTTTAGCCTAAATCCACAGTAGTGGTCTCTGAACTAGCTATTACTTCTGCCTAAATAGATCATGAGTTATTATAGACAGATCTATTATAACACTAGTTCAGTATTCAACGGTAGTTAAAAGCCAAGCAACAAGGAGGCATTTGGGGAAGAAAAAAAAAGAAATAAGAAAACATCATTATATTGCTTCATTAAACCTTATGTTGTACTTACAGCTTGAGCACCAAGAGAAGGGCTACTCCCTTCATCTGGGAAGGAAATAAGGAAGAATGAGAAATGATTCAAAGAATGTCAAGGAGCAAAATTTTCAAGCAGCTTCCAAATAGGGTAGGATTAAATAGATTAAACTCCTCAGTCTGAAAAAGAAGTGGTCAAGGGGAATCAAGGAGGCCAACGAAGTCAAAAGAAGGACAGAGAAGGTAACTGGGGGAATAATTATTGTTTCTCATTACACAAGAACCATGGGCTCTCACATGAAATCATCGTGACAAGTACAAAGCAAATGCACAGTTAAACTGCAGAACTCCCACTGGCATAAAAGGCTGGGAATCCAAAGAGGGATGACAGAAATTTACCAAAGAAAAATCCAGGACTGTAAGGATAATACCAATGGCTCAGGAAGCCTCCAAGCCACAGACACTGGGAAAATGTATGAAATTATCACTGTATGCTTACCTTACTCTGTCCCCTAAGCATTCACTCTTCCCTGACATTGGAGACACAACACTGAGCTGGAAGGACTCCTGCACTGAGAGCTATTCTCACGGATACAAAAGTAAGATGTACAAGTTGAGAGACACAAACCTCCTATATTAGCTTTGCCATTTTGAGTACCATTTTGTCAGTTACAATCCATGCAGACAAGAAATAGCTATGATCATCAAAAATCTCATTTAGAATCTAAACAAAATAAGCATAAAGAATTATTTCCTTGACATCCAAAGTGTTAGAGCATTCTTATTTAGGAAAATTAACAAGAGTACTTTGCACCAAATACTGCAAAATGATGCACTCAGAACTGGTGGTGGTTGGGGGGTTGGGGTTTTTTTTTTTTTTTTTTTTTGTGAGGGGGTTTAGTTTTTTTTTTTAGACTTAACTGGAAGAGACAACTTCTGACAACAGATGAATATAAAACTCCATTTGGAAAGTAAACCCAGACTTTCTTATATTGAAAAGTCCTCAGGGAGAAGGGGACTGGCAGAATTTAACTCCTTCAAAACAGGGAAAGCTTTTCCAAGAGGCAGAACACATAAAAAAAAATGATCTAGGAACTATCCATCCTGAGGAAAGAGGAGTTGATTCCTTGGCAAAGGTGGTTCTTCTGGGAGGGAGAGATGACGCCAAAGCTATAGGAAATGAAGCAAGGCTAGATACCATTCCTATGGTGATTAGAGATCATTCCTATGGTGATATTCACCTGAAAAACCAGCTTGGCTGCCAGTGGTATCCTGTTTGTGCAGTTAACCAAACGCTTTAATGAGGGGCTAAAGCATTTCCAAGAATGACTTCACAAATGATAGGTGTTTTAACACATGCTTATTTCAAAGATGACCCTGAGACCAAGAGACAAAGGGCCATAGGACCATCCCATGTCCTCACAGGGAGGTATCGAGGTAAGGCTCTTTCCTGCCTCTGCAAAGACATACAAAGACAGCAGGGAGTAAGAGACCAGTTTCTGCTCTGCACCACAACACACGACAGCACCATGGTGCCACCTGCACTGACCTCAAAGCTCACTGCTGCTGGCTTCTGCCTATGGTGAGAGCTGGCAGAGATTGCAGCCATTATACCACAAAACAGCTGTGCTGGCCAAGCATGGAAATGGGCACAGGGCCCCTGATGCAGAGGGTGGTCACGCTTCCTGAGCTAAAATGATGTGCCTGCTGCCAGACTGCATTCCTCCTGCACCAGCGCTGGCCACGGAAAGTGCCTCCCTCTGCATAACACAGCCCTTAATACAAGGTGATGCCCACAGGCCAACCTCCCCACAATCCACCATAATGTGTTGCCATCCTCTGTCCCTGGCTTTAAACCCTGCATTTTGATTACCCTGAAAACAGCTTTCAATTTTGAGAGAAAAGTAACAGACTACTGGTAGTTTTTGCAGGACCAGCTCTTAGATTTAATTTTTCAAGCACTGGTTTTGCACATAGTAGTTGCAAGGACTGTGTGGATGCTGAAATCCTTGCTGGAGCACCACAGGAGCCTGCAATTGCTTCCTCAACTGGTAAGCCTGCTGTTGCAGGCAACGCTACACACGTACTCCGTGAGCAAAGGTGCCAACTGCTTTGCTGCACCAGCAATGAAGCAATGATTGATATGTCTACAGGGAGCTGAAGAAACAAAGACTGTGCACGTCAAGCTGGAAGATGGGCAGAAACAATGAAAAAAAGCCTAGACTGCAGAAGAAAACATCTCATTGTCTGTACAACCTATCATTTGTGTTGATGAGGCATGAGATATCTTCAGAAGCTGAAGAGCAAACCAGGGATAAATCTCCGCATCTTCCAGCATATATTTAGAGCTGCAAATATTTTGCAAATGTTTCTGCTGAAAGGGACTTTTCTCCCAGTAGGTAAAATCAGCATCTGCTGAGTGGTGACCGTTTAACATTCAACCTGCTGCCAATCTACATTCCACAGAGAGACCCGCAGGAGAGACATGGAGCTGTGCCACTTCTAATAACTGTGTGACTGGCACCATGTCAATGCTTTAATGTAGAAAGCTACCCTCTGTCACTAAGCAGATCTCTCCTTTCTTTTGGCTAATGGCTTTCACACCCATTGGCAACAATGTCAAGACTGAAGGGGTATGAGCCTGCAGAGTCTTCTGAGATCTGCTTGGCAAAGGTGACTACAGAAATACTGAGACAGGGAAGGAAACTCCTGTGATTAATAATTCTGCTCTTAGTGTTTTGCTTTTCATCTTTGTTTAGTGTCCTCACCTGTTTGCCACTGTCCCTTCCCACTGCAGCTCAGTGGTACCCGCAACATCCCTCACAGGCTGTGAGCATAGCTATGCCAAACCCTCTGCAGCAATCATCAGACCAGGACAGGGTCCCTCCTGGCTTCTGAGCCAGGCTTTTAGCACATTCGGGGGAAATTTATACCAGGGACATTAACTGCAAGGGCACAAGGCTCAGGCATCTTCCTTTTTAATCTTAGCCAGGTTTAGAGAATGGTCATAACAGCAGAGTACTTTGGCAGCTGGCCTCCCACCTCCACAGGTGTTTGCACCAATTGGCTCACAGCAAAGGTGGTGGCTGTGTGGGGACACACACAGGTATTCACCTGGGAGGGAGAAAGCTGTGTAGATACAGCCTGTGGCCTTTGGTCTTCAGTCAGAACAGTCAAGATGCCCACACTGATTTCCTCAACATCTCCCTACAGATGTAGAACAATGCAGGCATGATGCACATTCGATGCGGGAAGCAGGAAAGGGATGCATGTTTCCTGAGACCAGCTTCATTTTTAAATGTCTGCACAACACCTCAGACATTAAGCTGATGCAGAGACTAAAGCAATTCGTACCCTTTGCTGTGAAATTCAAATTATTTTTTTCTGAAAAGAAAAAAGAAGGTAGTGACAGGCAGGCAAGCGGGACTGACTTTTCTTTGTTTCTTTTTATCCTATACAGACACACTCCTCTCAGAGTCAGGCAGGAAAACAGAAAAAACATACAAATAAAACAAAACCAACAGACCACCAATCTTAGCAATCTTTGACATATCCATAATTTCTACTTCATTTTTAGCTAATGGTGGAAATTAGTCTTTGGATAGTTGATAAAAATCAACCTGTCTCTGCTGGGTTAGTACCGTGATCTGTGGTCCAGCAACTACTTCTAGTACAATTGATTTTCCTTTTTGGCAACGAATAGGCCAGTCAATAATAATGTTGTTTGAGAAGGACTGAGTCATGAGGGAGATGAACCCTCCCTGGCATTTATTATGTTTGTATTGTCTTCATTTGAAAAGATTTTTTTCCTCTGTTTTTCCCCCCCCAATGAGGACGTGAGTGAAGGTATTACAAGGGGACAGCTACTCCAGGACCTGGTCTCCAGAAGCCCTCTGACTCACAAGTGTGTTAGCATGCAAATAGAGAAGAGGGAAGCAGCTGTGACGGGAGACTGGAAAAAAAGACAAGCTGGGGAGTCAACCACACAACTCCTGCTACTCTAGATGTCTTTTAGGAAAAAAAATAAATAAAATGCAGCTAATTTGGAATCAGATGCTAACAGGCATGACTTCAGACAGCAGTGCAGCCTTATGTGAAGTGGTGCAAGATACAGATACAACATCAGCACCGCAGAGCAACCAACACTCTCTGCTGACAGAGTAGACATGAGATACTTTTCACTGCAACTACTGGTGTCTGTAAATTAATAAATTAAATCAAATCCACATATATTAGCAACAGATTTCTCAACCTGATATTTTTCACCTTTGGTTGTTGGTTCCTTCACAAACTTCTGAGCATCCATGGGTGACCAAAGCAAACTTGATGAGAAGCAGTTTAAAGTCTCAGTGCAGTGTTCTGCACCTTTACTAGCAAAGTGAAAAATCAGCAAATAAAAACTGAACGCCAATTGCATCTTTTTTTCATCCCTGTAGTCATAATTATAGCATCATTTCAGCATACACAAATGATTACCACAATACTGTTAATACGCTGATTAATAGAACTGCACAATGATGTAGTTAAAAATAATAAAATAATATCTAGATACAATTTTAATGCTGCTGCTCTACCACATATGTACACAACCCTTAGTTATCGTGTGTGCCAAGTGATACAGTTCCACTTACAACTAACATTTTTTTTAAGACTTGGTCACATGGCCAGATAGGCTTGAAAAGCTCTTCCGGCGTAAGCTGATCTGTGACAACCACTTCATGATAGTTCTCCATGCATTCCCAAGGGCACGCCCTGATCACACAAATTATTATTTTGGAGTACAGAGTGCCCACAAATGGAACAAAGTGCAGCCACAGCAAATCCAGGAGGAGAGTCTATGATCTACATTTTTGATGTTACGAATAAGAGATGCTTTTTGTCCTTTTGCCTCTAATTGGACAATGACTATACCATGATGCCCTTTATCTTAGTACAGCACTAGTAACTTGTATATCTGCAATGTTCCCTGTGTAGGATAAGCAATCACATGAGGCCTTTGCACCAGAGAACAGAATACTCCTTTTCAAGCAGCCTTGTTACTGCAGGAGGAGGTGGACCAGACTTAGATCCTGGCCCAAGAGCACTCTTCCACCTAACAGCACTGAAGCAGTACACTGAGCCTAAACTTCCCCCTGAACACACGAAAGGAGCAACTCCGGAAGCTGGCTGGGGAGCACCTCACATCCAGGAGCTGCTGTTTCCTCCAACACTGTCTCCAAGGACAAATCAGGTCTCTGCCCAGACCAGCTCGCTGTTGCTGGCACAGGGAACACTGAGGACACTGTGGCACAGCTGCAGAGGAGTCTGCAGCTGGGGTAAGATTCTGCACAACTTGCATTCAGTGCCTGCCCTGACCCAGAAAACCTCCTTTGCAAGGAAAAACTCTCCCCACAAAGGAAAAAGCTTTTCCTTTGTGGCTCATCCTGTGCAAGGAAAACTTCTTCATGTCTTCATATATTTTGAAGCTATAAGTGGATATTATAATCACGTTGCCAAGCTTCTTCATAACTGTTACGTTACAAATATACACCCTTTCCTTCCACTTCATCAGTCAATTAAAAGCCTACATTTTAGGCAAAGAGTTCTAGTGGAAGGAGACTCTTTTCAAGCTGAGCCTCAAGCTCTGAGTATTTCCAGCAGAGTTCCAAAATACTATACTACCACCCACTTTGAAATGGCCTCTGGCTCTGCAGATTTAGGTAATTCAATTACACAAATGCCCCTTTTCAACACAGTAGAGATTTGTTGCCTTTCTGTATCCCCTTGCCCATGGCAATTGCTTACCACCTCTTTTCAAATGTGCTATTAGAGCTAATTATGAACAATCACAGAACTCAAGGGCTGCAGCTTTTCAGTGACATTAGTGAACCACCCTTTTGAAACTGCAGTACCACGAGTAAAACAAAAACCACAGGGACTGGACCACTGCAGTCTAGGAGTGTGTGGTTATTCCCAGAATTAAAGCCGTTTTCAGCATGCTACCTGAGCCTGTTGACCCCTCTTCCAGTTCCCAGGCCATCTGGTTATCAACAGAGCAGTAAGCTGACTCTTGAAGAGCTTCTTGATGCAGAGACTGCAAGTACCTTGACAATACTTAGTACAAAAAATTAAAATAAGGCAGCAAAAATTTAGTAAGGCACGGGTGCATTAAGAAGAGTGTGACCAGCAGGTCGAGGGAAGTTCTCCTCCCCCTCTACTCCACCCTAATGAGGCCACATCTGGAGTGTTGTGCCCAGTTCTGGGCTCCCAGTTCAAAGGAGACAAAGAGCTACTGGAGAGTCCAACAGAGGGTACAAAGATGATGAGGGAACTGGAGGATCTCTCTGATGAGGAAAGGCTGAGAGCTGTGGGGCTGTTTAGCCTGGAGAAGAACAGACAGAGGGGATCTTATCAATGCTTATCAATACCTAAAGGGCAGGGGGCCAAGAGGACAGGGCCAGACTCTTTTCAGTGGTGCCCAGTGATAGGACAAAGGGCAACAAGCACATACTGGAACCCAGGAAGTTCCATCTGAACAAGAGGAAAAAATTATTTTCTTGTGAGGGTGCCAGAGCCCTGGAACAGGCTGCCCAAAGTGGCTGTGGAGTCTCCTTCTCCACAGAGATTCAAAACCTGCCTGGATGTGATCCTGAGCAACCTGCTCTGGGTGACCCTCCTTTAACAGGGGGGTTGGACAACACGATCTCCAGAAGTTCCTCCCAACCCCCACCGTTCTGTGATTTTGTGATCTAGAGACACAGGGAACAGGGATGACTTGTTCCAGGTCACCTAACAGAGCACCACTGTCACCATCTGCTCAGGGCAGTGAAATCCTTTAGCATGCTCCAACACCATGCTTTACCATGCTCCATTGAGCCAAGATGGAACAGCATTTATTAACAAGGTAATGGAAGAGAGCATAAGTCTGTTGTGCTGTTTGACTAACTCTTTAGAAGCATACTTAAACACAGGCAATGAAAAACAAAAGTTCTATAGCATTTCTCTCACTCACTACCTGCTCAAAACTGAGCAGGACAGAAAAGCACCCGAAGCCCTGAGCAGCGGGTGGGAATCACAGAGGCTGCTTGCACACCAGGCTCTGGCAGACATGCTGCATGCAAAGGGAACCTCCACTGAGATCATGTTGCTGTGAAATAACTGCACTGCTGATTCAAGTCACCAGAGATTCCCTTACACTTAACCCACCACTCTTTAGGGCCTGCACATTAACTGGTGGTGCATTTGGTAATGGATAATAGCAGGCGCAGAGGTGTTCATGGCCTGTTAGGAAGCCAGAGTTTTCCCTCTCCCTTTTTCTTCTGGTTGCTCTTAAAAGTCTTTCTGCTCTTGCTTTGGATGTGAATTCTTACAGGGTAAAGATCAAAGTAATAAAAAAAAAAAGAGAAATAAACATCAGGTCACAAAGTCTTGAAATGTTATTGCAATTTATATAAGGCTTAGAATAAAAATGTGTCTGCTTTCTCTGGGCACACACCTATGTGTGAACAGAGACCTTTATAAAAAATTCTCCTTTATTACCTTGGTGGGGGAAAAAAAATAAATCAAAGATTGATTTTCTTTTTATGGCTATTATTAACCTTTTGTTACTGGCCAAAAATAATCTGGTTTGAAAATGTGCAATACATCAAAAAGAAAAAATAGAGAAGAATTTAACAGAAAATTAATGCTCAGGGAAAAAATATGACGACTCTCCCTGCAGTCCCTTCTAAGAGTCAGACTTTATCTCCAAAGAAAGAAGACAAGTGTCACAGAGAAGTGACTTTTCAGAGTGATGTGATGGTGAGGCAGCACAGACAGAACCACCTCCTGGGCTGCCAGGGAGAAGGGGACAGGAGGGTGTCTGATCTGACTCCTCCCTGATTTCAAGTCAAAGCTGCTCCTGTAGGTATCTGACACATCACTCACCAGCTCTGACCAAAAGGCAATAGTCTAGTTTGACAGTGGTGCATGCAAAACCCACTTTCCATTTGTACTGGCTCCATTGCCCCTCTTCTACATAAGGAAAAACTCCTATAAAATCTGTTACAACTGAACTCCCTGAGGTCTATGCATGAAGATACATCTCTCACCAGTTACTGTGGAGCTGTGCCTCATAACACCCATCCCACCAGCAATTCTGTTCAGGCAAGGGCAAGAAAGACTTTTTTACAACAATTTCATGTGTGTGTAAATACCAACTCAGCTATTCATAGCCTGTGAACTCTACAGGTCTGATGACAAGCCTCCAGACTGCAACTGTGCTTAAGGTCCCCCTCTTAGAAGTTCCTAAAGCATTTATTGCAAGGCTACTTAAGATGTCACCAGTAAGAGCTAAGAAGTTTGTCAGCAGAGGTGTATCTATGTCCAAACCAGGCAGGAGAGCAGAGCCTGTAAGTGCCAAACTGGTAGAGAGCAATCAATCATGATTTGACAGGAATATGTTGGACAACTATTTCCAAATGTGATTGCATTTACACAGGTCAGTCCTCAGTTACAACAAGCTGACAAAACTAGGAGTGTTGACTCATGAGAATGGGCAGACTCAAGCTGGCTGGCTGAAATAAACCACTTGCAAAGCAGTTGCTGAACCAGCGCAGTTAACAGCCTGGTCTAGTAAGGTAACCTAAAACTGCTGCTAATTAAGCTCAGACACACTGTCTGCAAATGGCAGCAGCTAAAAAGCTGGTTTATGTTTAGTTAAGTCAAATTGTTCTAGAAATGGTGACTCCCAAGGGGGTGAGGTGGGTACGTAGGGATGGAAATGGCATAAGCTGTTTGAATTTGCCATCATTCACCACTGAGATCCTATTGTAGCTGTCATATGCCAACCACACTGTGATGTGAAGCATCACCTACCCCTGCAGTGTGCTCCGTAGAGGACAGGCATTTATGGGATGGTTTTTTGCTAGTTAAAGTTGGATTCTTTCCATTAGTCCATAAAGTTCTGCTGAGAATGTAGTGTTACAAAAATTCTACTGGAGAATGCACTTCATGTAGAAAGCTACCAAACACCCTGTATGCCCAAAATGTCTCTTGCCATCAGTACCGTGAGTCACACTGGAAGCCACAGCTGGGTGATCAAAAAAACTTTACTACAGGGAGACGTTTCCGCAGGAACTAAAAAAGGCCCTTTATGACTAAAAATTTCGTGCAATCAAATTCTGTTATTTTTCCCAAGTTACCTTTTTGGATGCTCTTCTCCACGGTAGGTGTCCGGAGAGAACTTAGTACGGTCTTTTGGAAGAATTCAGGTTCATGTGAAACATTTAGTCAGGAGTCTACATCACACATCAATCAAATTCACCTTTTTATCCATCTCTTACCTGGCTGTTAACGTCAGCAGCATGCTCTAACAGTACTGACACCAGCTCCTTGTGTCCTCTGTCGCATGCCCAGTGGAGCAGAGCCCGGCCCTGCAACATCCAAGAGAAAATCAACAAAGCCAGCAAAAAAAAAAAAAGCACAAAGAATCACAACCTTGCTATTAAGTATTGAGTGTGATAACAAAATTAACACAGACTTTTGAAAAACCACACTAATACTAGTATGTAACATACTATTGCTCCTGATTTGGGTTTACAGGACAATGCTCAAAATGTTAAAAGTGACATATAGTTCAATTTTTCATTAATTTAGCAACAAACCCCCAAGTCAGCAAAAAAATTCTAGGGGAAAACAGCAAAGCACGAAAAAAAGGAGCCATGACATGATTTCTTTTCCTGTACAAACTGGGGATTTTGACACCTCTGACTTTTCTGGGAGCAATGACTTATGCAGTAAGGCTAAGATTTTCAGCGCTGCCTAAGTAACTCGTATGCCAAGCCCCCAGTAGCTCATTCCTCTGGCAGATCTGAAACACTCAACCCACAGGCCCTGCTTCTGCTGCAACAGAAGATTAGAACTAGGTGTCTGGACAAGCATCACCCAGGAGCATCCTCCTCTCAGCTCTGCAACACAGGCTTCTTCATCCATGTTCTCCGGCCACTCCCAAACCTCTGCAGTTTTCTTCCCATCCCCCTTCCACAAGCCTCTGCACACACTGGGCTCCCCAGTCCAAAAGAGAGAAGGAACTACTGGAGAGAGACCAGCAGAAGCTACAAAGATGATGAGGAATGATGAGCACCTCTCTGATAAGGAAAGACTGAGAGACCTGGGGCTCTTTAGCCTGGAGAAGAACAGACTGAGAGGGGATCTTATCAATGCTGATCAACATCTAAAGGGCTGGGCAACAAGAGGACAGGGCCAGACTCTTTCAGTGTTGCCCAGTGATAGGACAAGGGGCAATGGCCACAAACTGGAACAGAGGAGGTTCTACCTGAATATAAGAAAAAAATTCTTTCCTGTGAGGGTGTCAGCCCTGGACCAGGCTGCCCAGGGAGATTGTGGATTCTCCTCTGGAGACTTTCAAAACCTGTCTGGATGTGATCCTGCACAATCTGCTCTAGGTGACCAGAGGGGCAGACTAGATCTCCAGAAGTCCTTTCCAACCCCTACTATTCTGTCATTCTGAAGTCTCTTTGCACGTCTCAACCGCCATGGGAGGGGATGCAATGGAAGTTCAGATCTTCCTGTCTGCCAAGGACATGGAACTGTATGACCCCTCTGAGGGCTGACACACACATCGGAAACCCCAGCTTGCCTCAGAATGGGCTGTGAAAGTAGAGAAGCAAAGCCAAGCTTTTGGGGTTGAATTCATGGGTGCTGCTCTGTGGGCTAAAACAGGCAAGCATGTGAAAGGTAATGGACATCACAGCAGAGCTGTGATAGTTTCACACACTGTAACAGCCCTGCAGTAAGGCTGGAATGCTCATCCTCTCATAAAGCAAAAATGCACTCGAAGCAGTACCAGGAGTTTTTAACAAGCAGCTCTTAAACACTTTCTGTGAACTACAGAAGATTTTACATATCAGCAATTCCAAACAGAAAGGTAGCTCAAAGCAGTTTGAGCTGGAAACTTTTCTTGTTTACTATGTATACTCAGTAAATTTACACTTATTGTTAGTATCACCTGATTCAGCTTGGCATGTGGCACTCTTGCAGGGGATTCCTTGGAAATCACCCTGCAGCTAGAAATCATCCCCCAAGCTGTGACACCGTTAGACCGACCTGCATTTTCCAGCAGGCTACACTAAACAGTCACAGACTTTCGCAGATGAAATCAGTTAAATTAGCCCACGCCTGGTTATAAATCTCTTGACACAGCAATGGGGAACAAGGTGAGCAACTCATTTATCTGCTAATGGGAACTCTGAGCCAAATTTCCCGACCACGGTGCCAGAATAGCAGGAGGGGCAGAAGACACCTGCAACTGAAGCTCACACTGTTTCTGATGAAGATTCTTGGGCAGGCAACAGAGGTAGAATGCATTTTCTTACTCAAAAATCAAAATCTCATATACAAGGCATTAAGCTTTTTAACATACTTTTTGACCCAGAAAGTTATTAATTTTTATAACACATAATTTTAATGTTACACTAATTAACCTTGGATTAGAATGAATTTTCTGACAATGACTTTCTATGGAATCACTGATGACATCCATGGGCCATTTAATGATTAATGTTCTTGCACTCAACACCACCACCAAAGTCTA
>NW_008608893.1:370-10652 GCF_000691845.1 Merops nubicus | reverse complement strand
GGAAAGAGTACAATTTAGAGCATTTGGTAAACATGGAAAGATCCTTAATTCATGTTTAGCATCCTTAACTCGTCCCTGGACTGGTAATTACTTAAGACTGAGGGTTTCAGTTGGACAAATACCAACTTTTTTGTGCCAGAGATGTTTATTTCAGAAGAAAGAAGCACTCTCTGGAATATACACAATAGCAATAAATACGTCAACAGATGATTTCCATTTCTTTATATACATGTATAGGAATAATATGGTAATTACACAAGTGTAATTGTGCAATTACACCCTAAAATAAAGGCTTTTCTATCCTATATCAAAATTCACATTACAGATTAGTGGCTATAGCATGTGGGTTTGTATTTATCTGTGGACAAGCAGAATCTCATTTTATTGATGCTGAAAATTGGCCGAGATCAACACTCTGAGAGACACAGTGCTGCCAATTCTGTCAGCTCAGGGGTACTGCAGCACTGTGCAACTGGTCCCTGCCCATGACACTGGAAGGCTGGTTCTGCTTCAAGTGTTACCTTTTCAACAGGACAAGAAATTGAGGCCTGATCATCCATAGCCATTAAAAATCTCCTTGTGCTATTTGCAGGAGTATAGATTTCAAGTCTTGGGCCAATTCCACTTTGGGTAATTACACTCTGCTTACCTATATATTTTCTCTGTAATTCTAAATGGATACAATATTTTCCAATTAGTGCTTTAAAAAGCTCTGCATTGTAATTGTGCACTATTAAAAAGCTGACATGCTCCACCCAAGCAATGTCTGCACCCTTGCAGCATACTATGCCCTGAACACAAGGTGTAAGGGACTCTGGAAACCTTCTGTGCAAGAGCTTGCCATTTGATGTGGAAGTAAAAATACCTGTAGAAGAATCTCAACCTATTTGCTGTATAACAGAAAGCATTACTAAGAAACTTGTATCTAAACCAAGATAATATTCAGTACTGTTTGCACAGTATCAGGTAAATTAAAATACTCAAGAGTTTTAGCTAATGTATTTAGGCAGCTATACAGCTAAAAAGTCTACTTGTTTCCCATGTCTTCTTTAAAACAAACCTGAGCAATAAGACAAAAAAACTGAATGTACAATCCAGCTCTTTTTATGGCATGGATATCACCTATGCATGCTGCAAAATTCTTCAGTCTGCACAGCTACTGCTTTATGTTGGCACATAACATGTGCTTGTGTGTTTAAACAACACAGCAGAAATCTTGAGAGCCACAGCTTGAGCTGTCCCAAAACACTTCCATACAACTGTTTAATTAAGCAGTGAGAGACTCAAAGCAACACAAATAATCCTGTATAGGAAAGTGCAGTCTTGACTAAAGGCAGTCAAACATCGAGGTACTCCCTCCATGCAATTCAAACACACAACAGTTGTTGCAGAGGTTACTTGAGAGGATGCATTTTCCCCTACCTTTGAAGCATTTAATAAAAAAAGCATAAAAATAGCCCCAGTGCACTAACCCTGCCTCTTAAATCTTCTGTATTTTGCTTGGATAACTGCTGCCAGCTTGGCCAGCTTCTGCAGCAGTTTCTCAGGCCAACAGCACATCAATTTTGCTCAGCTCCAAGTCACAGGGTGTTCACAAACAAAGCACAGGACAGGGATTTGTCTCAGATACACCGAGTCTCAGCAGACAAACGGATGGGAATGATTTTCACATCAATTAGCTGGTGCAGAGAAAGAGGAGAACAAAGCTGAACTGAATGGATGTGCTATAATATTCAGCTACACTTCTAGGCATGATGTTTGCAGCTGTAGTGGCTGTATAGCAAAGTGAGCCCCTCTAAATTGTGGCAAGTGCTTTATTGTGGGCAATTAAGAAGATACATATATATACAATGATCACATCCCCCCATGACAGCAAAAACAGTGAAGGGAAGGGCTGCTGTTGCAACTATACCGGTAAACTTTGGATTTGATTTGGAAGTCAACCGCTTTCAGAGCTCTGGGGAAGTTCTTCCAATGCAAGTAAGCCTGTAAATCCACAAGTACGTGATCTTTCTTCAAATCTATTTTTTCCCCTGTCTTTTCCTCGGCGAGCTGGCACCAACCTGGCACTTGCTGTCTCAAAAGCACAAGGATCAGGGACTAAGCAAGCATCATTTCAGATGCCTTTCATTAAACTTTTAGCAAGGGCTTAAGTAGTACATACAGGTAACATGTTTGTTTACTGGGATTTCTCCAACAAATAAATAAAAAAAAAAAGTTCTATCTACAACCTCCACAGCCCTTGGCACAAATTACAAAAGCATTATCTATGCCTCTGAGCACTTTCTGCTTTGTTAAAGGTTCAAGAAATACTGTTCTTAAACAGCAAGCAATCCACACTACTGGGATGTGCCTGCAGCAACTTCACAGCCACTGTCCATTTCTTATTTCATTAGTCCTGCTGACATACGCAAGAGAAACAGGTCCTTTTAGTCTGTGGTACTTCTTCTAAGTGAATGCAAGCTATTCTGTTGAACTCTGGGCAATTTAGATACAGTAAATGGAAGCTTCTACATGATTACTGTCATTAGATTCTTTGTTTAATTCTAAATTGAAGTTTATTATATCTAAACTGTTAGCAGGCATGCTGGCTTGAATGCTGTACATGAAGATCTTTATTTCTTGTGAGAAGACCATTTCTGCTTTGAAAATAGCCAAATGCAGCTGTCTAAACCCCAGAGACCTCTATGTCTCTTTCCGAAATCCTTTTGCTTTGATTAAGTTGGCTTGTCCCCACTTCAGATTTTTATTCCTTATTTCATCTCTCCGTTTGCTGACTTATTATTCGTTGCACAAAGTGAGGGGGGTACAATTAGATACAGTACTAACACATCACACAGATATAAAATCTAAACACCTTACAAACCCAGTCAAGTCTTTATTGTACAAGAAAGGCAGAGCCCAGCGCATTTGCAGTTTAGCACAAGACTATCTGGTGCTTCAGTAGATTGTTTCATAACAAGGTAACTCCTTCTATGTATCCCTGCTGCCATTTCAAATTTATACGCATTTAAATCAAAGGATTGACAACAGGAGTTATGTTCAGAGGACTAGGAGAGGCACCTTTTGGATATGGCAGGATGTATTTATAAAGTAACACTAAAATAGTTAATAAAAATGACAAGATTATGCTTGCATATCCTTCATTCCACCAAAGGCTTGGTCTGGGTTACCTCTACTCTAAAATGGATTCTAAAACTTCAATCAACCTGCACGATACTAGAAAATAAGCTATCCTCCAGACTGTGAAGAACACATTTGGATACCAAACAACATTTGTAATGGTTTCAGCTCCTTAGCATGACCTGAAATAAATATTTCTTTCAGATTTTTCTTTCTGGTGCACCCGTGGTTTTGTCCTTTTTTCTTTTGTTTGTTTGGGTTTTTTTTATCCAGTTAAGAGTCAATCTTTCTTTCTTCTCTGTTTGAACATTTGCTGGGGTAAGCCAAAAATCACTGAAACTGTAAGCATTTCATCCATGGGGGAACTCTGCACCAGTGGGAATCTCCTCAGGAGCCCTCCACAGGTAGGCAGGGTTTTAATTCCATACTCTGCAATAGGCATGTGCTAACACCATTAGTTCAGAAACAGGTCTTCTCTTACATCAGAGACTTGTGGATAATTCCCAAAAAGGATGTCACCTGGCAGTTTTTGGATCTGGCTCTAAACATTTATGTTGTTAGAGCACAAAAATATCTAAGCTGTCTTTCACCAAATATTGTTCTTTTTTTTTTTTTTTTTTAATTTTTTTTTTCCCCAAAAATCCTCAAAATTTATTTGGGTGAAAACAAGCACATTTATTGCCTAAACAGAAAGGAAGGTACAAGCTTCTGAATGCTGCTAACCATGAAAGAGCATCTGGCTAGTGGAAATAAACCAACATGCAACCCCCAAGAATGAGCTTTTATTAATGAAAGGACTCCATCATCAGCATTCTGTGGAACTGCCCTGGACATTTCCTTCTGTAGCCTGTGATCAGCAGAAGGAGGGATGGAGCGCAGCAACAGCACTGTTGCAGCAACCATGTGGCATATGACAGTTTCAGTTCATTGAATTTATAATGTGAAATTCCAGCCCTGATCGTGAACATCCTCCCTTCTCTCCTCTGAAAATTAATCACATGAATTCCTGATTAATAATAAAAGGCCCTGCCATCAGCATTCAGAGCCCCAGCCGGGGCTGTCATGGCTCAGAGGGCAGAAATCTGCTTAGAGCTACAGGAGAACCCAACTGAATTTGTGGCGTCTCAGTCTATGAATGTGTAAGCACTTCATCTGTTCTCCACGACACGACGTGCCGGAGAGCAGCGGGCAGGAGTAGCTGTGTGCACGCAGGACCTCGAGCAGGGGCGGGTGGCAGCTCGCCAGTGTTGAAACCAAGGTGACAAAGCTGGCACTGCCACCTTTTCTAAAGGATGAAGGGGATACTATCCACACTAGGTGTTTACTGCTACGAAGAAAAGGATCAAGCCAGCTCATAATTTTAGACACTTGTGTTTCTTGAGGTTTCTGGCAATGCCTGTATTATCTCCCTAAGGGGAAATGGCGTTTTGAGTCTGATGAGTCAAGATTGGACAACATCACTGTTTTTCATCAGATCATAGAATTGTTTAGGTTGGAGAAGACCTTTAAGATCATCAAGTCCAACCATTAACCCGGCACTGCCAGGTCGCCACTAAACCACATTCCACAGCACATCTCTACAGCTTTTCAATCCCTCCAGGGATGGGGCCTCCACTACTTCCCAGGGCTTCACAACTCTCTTGGGGAAAGAAATTTGTCCTCGTGTCCAACCTAAACCTCCCCTGGTGCAACTTGAAGCCATTTCCTCTTGTCCTATTGTTTGTTCCTTGGGAGAAAAAAGAGATTCCCACCATGTTCCAGCCTCCTTTCAGGGAATTGTAGAGAGTGAGAAGGTCTCCCCTGAGCCTCCTTTTCTCCAGGCTAAACCACTCCAGTTCCCTCAGCCACTCCTCACAACACTTGTGCTCTAGACCCCTCACCAGCTTTGTTACTCTTCTTTGGACATGCAAGAACTGCTGGCAGTTGTGGGGGTTTTGTGAAGCTGGAAAGCCAGTGTCACTTGTTTGCTCTCTGCCTGAGAATGATGAAAAGCTGATGGGCATAGCAGAAATCCTACTTTGCCCATGAACAGAGTTCATCAGTCAAAAAAGCCATTTCCCTCACTTCCTACTTATATTGGACTACATTTAGCATACAAGATGGGGAAAGGGGGATATTCAGAAGATGTTATTCTGCAAGTGGATTCTGGCATATATAACATGGAAAGTAAGTTTCTGGTATGCTACAGCATCAGAATTAGTAAAGCCACACCACCAGAAATCCAGTGGAAAGCTTTTTTCAAGTAGATTATTTCTGTCTCAATGACCAAGTGTTCGTCCAACTGTTGTAGTACCTTGTTATAGTAATCCTAACCAGGGAATTTTGAAAAAGAGTGGCACAGAATTAATAAACAAAACAGTTAAAAGATCAATATTCTTTATCCTTTTCTCCATACCTCCTCATCTGTGACATTCACATCCACTTTGTTTGATCGAATTGCGTTTGTTACATAGTCAATGTTGTTTTCTCTGCAGTAATCAAAAATGTTCTTGTCCTCTTCCCTAGAAAGGAAACAAAAGCAAAAGAAGCACTGTGTTGTTGCACAACAGAAAGGCCACATACACATCATATACTCTTAACTTGGTTACAGACATTTCAATACTTTCACTGGACTGAAACAGACACTTGATATTGCACAGGCAGAATAACGTGTTTTTTCCCCAAGTCAAGAGACAGAAGGTCCTGCTTCCTAGAAAATAAAGGTTGTTGTTACCAGTGTTATGGTAGTACAAAAGTCAGATTGCTTATCTGAACTGGTACAAGAAGCCTATGAAATTAGCCAGCAAAAACCACGTTCAAGTCCTGGTATAAGTCATTGCATTTCCACAGAAGATAGAAGGCTAAAGCTGCTCTCCTCCCTGCTATGCAAACTTGTGACAGCCACTCTGGGTTGGACCAAATACCCTTTCGATGCCACCCACCTCATTCAGTGGCTGCTAACAGCGGCTTGGAGAAAAAAGCAGAAGAAACAGAAGACGTGCAAAGCAACCGGCCCCTAGCTGGCCTCTCCTGGCTCTAAAAACTCAGTGGCTTAAGGGCTTCTGTAGTGAGAGGCTGCATCCAAATGAGTCTATCTATCAGCCTTTTCCACTCTGCTCTTTAACCCATTCATACTCTCAGGGTCTCTTAAGGATGAGTTCTACAACTTAGTGTTCTGCACATGAAACAGTGAACAATGGGCAAGTACTTTCTTTTGGTGGCTTTAAAACAGGTGCCTGCTATTATTGTGTACTCCTTGGTAACAGATTTGTGAAATCTTTGGTGTTTATCTTGGTACCTGGTCACAGGGCTTGTGTGGTTTTGTTTGGGCTTTATTTATTTTTTTTTTTACCAGCCCACAAGTGACTCCTTTTTGTGTTGACGGTGTTAAGCCAAAGCTTAACCGTGACATTTGTGCAGAGCAGCTGGATGGTGTGTGCAGAGGGACCAGCACACATCAGTGCCAGGGCACCAGCATGTGCTCACTTTAGTCTGTTCACAGCACAGAGATCAAATTCTGGAGTCACACGTGCTTGAGTTACACCTACAGCTTCTTCTAGGGCTAAAAGCGATAACCTCGCTTCAGACATGGCAAAATTCCTGTGTTTATCAGCCAACCAAACAGAACCTACCTCTCATGAAGTTAAGACCTTTCATAGATTCTTAAAATGTTGCAAAAGAGCTTTGTATGAGTGACTGGAGCTACGATGCTTTGTGGCAGTTAAAAAAGTAAATGTTAGGGATCTTTAGCAAAGAGCAGAACCAAGACATTTTTATCCTGCTGTATAAATTGGCACCCACTTATCTAATGATGGGAAGTTACTGACACTGGTATTGCTGAGGAAGGACAACTCTCCTACTGTTCATGCTGGTATGACAGTGCAAAGTTACTTATTCCAGCACAGTGAGTTCTTCTGTGGAAAGGAGGCCATGCCAAACTAGCACAAGGCACCTTTACAGTAATATCTTTAGGTATAGATACACTGATACAATTGTGTTGCTAGTAAGGAGCTAAGGAAAGAGGTAATTTGTTTTCTGGAAGTAAATCAAAAACCCACATACTACCTCCTCTTGAAAACTATAGCTCAAATGAACCCATCAGCATTGCTATAGGACTTGGCAGCTTCACAAGAGTTAAACACCAAGTAGCTGCCTCTCATGACATCCCCAGGTTTCAATCACCTTAACTTAAGACAGTCTGGATGTTCAACAGAACTCAGAGCTGAAAGCCTCAAAGTAAATCCCTTATAAAAATGGGAGGTTGCTGAAGCAGGTCAGACCCAGTAGGGAGGTTGTTCTGCTGTGGGCCTTTCGGGGAGGTGAGAACAGGCTCTGCAATGCCACAGGGCAGTTTGAGAACTGATGCCCCAGCGCTAATAGGCAGCAGTACTCCTCCTATTATCTGCTCTGTTCTTGAACCTTGCAGGCTGAAGAATGTCAGAGCAAAGAAAAAAAGTAAATTGCATTTCTGAGCAACGGGTTACAAAGAAAGTGATGCTCTTTGACCTGTAGTCCCACAAAAATGAAAATACCAATGCCACCAAGACCATGTCCCCTGCTGCCATCAGGACAGACAGAGCTCTATGACACAACTTTCTGACTTAGTCTTTTATTGTTATGCCTGTGCTTACTAAGTTATTCTCTAAATTCTTCAAACCTTGAGTATCTGTTCCCTTCCTCAGCGCCAGTAAAAGGTGGCAGGAAGTGCTGAAACTCAGTTCCAGTGGTAGAGTGCTGCTTTCTCCAAAGAAGTCGCTTCCACTGACCTCTCTCATCTTGCTCCTTTAGTAGAACTTTTCTCCTGCACTTCATCTCCACTCTTTGTATGTGGGCCGTCCTTTCAAACAACTGAGCTGCACCTCTCTAGTGAAGGGCTGGGTGCCACATAAGATTTCACACTCTGTGCTTAGGCTCAGGAACAGCAGTCTTCCACTTCCTTAACCAGTCTCTCATGGATTCATTTGCTGGAGGTCTTGTCTGCCCACTACACACAAGCTCCTGGGAAATGGGTCACAGCATGCTTTAGATGCAATTACTTTGAATTCTGGGGAAAAAAGAATCTCATGGTGGGATTAGAAAAGGCAAAAGCTTGTATTGCTCATGATGGAGCTTGACAGATTCATGATGGAGGTCATAAGACATGCCTACCCCTACTAACAGGGGCTGATTTAACATGTGGGGAAGTCCCTCCAGTCCTGCCTTGTTAGTCCAACCTCTCAAACTTACCCTTGGCTTCTGAAAGCAGCCTTTTGGGTGAAGCTGCTTTTCAGAAGACACGGTACAGCAGCTTGGCCCAGCAGCTTATTCCCCGTTGTGCAGCCACCCACCCACTCTTCACCTGTTACAGATCCCTCTCCTGTAACACCAAAGCAGAGCCCAGTCTCTCCTTGCTAGAGAAGTCCACAACCACTCCCACTTACTCCTGGATGATTTTCAATGCCACGACCATGAGTTCAGGCTGTGCTTGCATCCCTGGCAGCGATGGCCCCCAGTCAGCACGACACTGGCATTTCCCTGTGCTGCAGAGCCCAGGCCCAGCCCAGCTGCACCTCGCATGGCAGCGATAAAGGAGCACATTGTGCTCCACTGATGTACCAAACCCAGGCCATCTTCCTACCACAGCCCCCAGACAAGACTTCTAAAGTCTTTTCCTGAGAATATTGTTGCCTGTAAGTGGGGAATGACCTGACACAGCTATTTGGATATGATTTAGCTTTTCTGGAATCACCACCTCTGCAAATGCTCTCTATATGCCCCTTCCAAAAAACCACTTTTCTTTCAGCAGTCTCCACAATGGAATTAATCCAGAATAGCAATTTCTCCATCTGAAGATAAAGTTTTGGGAAATTTTGTCTTTCTACTCTGCATTTAATCCTCTGCTCCTAATGCCCTCTTTAAAAAAAATACTATATATTATCACCAACTTCTCTACAAATATTAACAAAGAAATTAGCTCCTTTCTGAATAGATTTGAGGGAAGTCTGTACAGCTGTAACGAAGATGTTTTACCTGCAACCAAAATAGCTATGTGAAGCTGCTTTCCAGACATCTAAACCAATTTGATCTAGTCATGTGGCAAGACCAGGAAAGGAAGCTGAGAAAAAGGGCTCAGAGGAATTAAAACCAGATTTCTGGAGTTATCAATACCAGGGGAAAAACTCCACTTGAACGGTGTGAATGGAATAAAGGCAAGTTACTGTTGTTTGCTGACTTTGCATTCAAAACCACACAGGACAAATAGGAAACAACTTGAAAACCTTGCAAGCCTCCCCCCCGCCCCTTTATTGTATGTGTGTATGTGTACATACCGAATAATCCCTCCACTGTAATAGCTACAATACCACAAAAAGGATGCAGTGTTTTTATCAGACTGGTTCCTAGCAAGAATTTACACTCCACAAAACTGGTGAGAGTCAGCAAGGCCCAGAAATTGCCAGGAACAATCAAAAACCAGAACGTATCGTTCTAAGGCCAGAAGCACATCAGAAACACAAAACTGACACTGCAAAGACATTGCTCAGTTAACATTAGGAGGGTGAAACCCCATAGCATTTTTGTTGGTATTTAAAAAAAAATAATCTAAATTTAAGTAAAATTAGAGAATCCAAGACATATTCAGATGGGAAAAACCATGAATCTCAACCTAATGGAGATATGCACAATTATTTAAAACCTGTAACTAAAAGGAAGACTCAGATGCAATTTTGTTTCCATGTCAGGTTGTGTGATACCACCACACCATCCCTTTGCACCATCTCTTTGCTGAGCTTAAAAAGAGTCCTCAAGTCAGCAACGATTTTACTGTCAGTAAAGGCAGTGAATATGTCTACATCCATTTCCTGAGGATGGCCAGAAAGGTTTCTCTCCTCCCTTGCTGACACATTCAACCCTCAAAGCTATTTCCTTCTGCTCTTCCCCACCCCCTGTAAGAGATGCTAGCTCTGATTTAGCATTGGGCTGAAGCATATCGGTTACCCGTAGGTAACACATGGGCAGCTTTTTCCACCCTTGAATAAAAGGAGGTGAAAGAACCTAAACCAAGCCATCTCTCCTCACACTTGGAAAGACTTCAACAAGTCTCCTTCATAAACTGTCCAAAAACACATGTTGAGTCAACAGTTTTCAAACAGTTCATGGAAAAGCTCAGCTGCCGGTTAATCAGGATGCACCTCTTACCTGG
>NW_008608893.1:0-339 GCF_000691845.1 Merops nubicus | reverse complement strand
CGCTTCCTTTTCAAACCACCCACAGACCCTGCCATGAAAAAGGGCACAGAACAGACTTGGGATTCTGATATTCCACCCTTGCACAGAGACATCCTCCAGGTTTGCCCCATTCCCCTCCCTGCCCCCCTCGCAGGTTACCTCCAGCACCGAGCTCTGGGCAGAGGGCTGCCATCAGGTGCTACTATGGGCGTCCTCTCCCCTTTTCCGGGGGCTGGTCCAAGGCACGTCCCAGCGGCCCCGCTGCGGAGCGGCCCCGGGTGCCGCTAACAGGTGGCTTCGCCCGTCTGCTGGGCACGGCTTGGCACGGCGCTGCCGAGTGAGCGGGCGCGCGGCGGAGCG
>NW_008608892.1:21823-34442 GCF_000691845.1 Merops nubicus | reverse complement strand
AGATAGTCAAAAGAGGAAGACACCATTCTGAAACTGGATTTTTTACATACATACTTAAAAATTACAAAATAGTAAGGAAACTAGGAGACATTCAAGTCTATCCACTAACAATCATTAACTTGAAAAGTAAGTTTAATCAGCTATTCATCTAGTAATGATGGCATGCAAATGAAACAGCCATTTTCTCTATAGCATCCAAATGTTTCATGATCCTCTCTGGCCAAAATAAAGGCTGGAACAAACTTGAAATAGCATCATCTGGTACCAGTCCCAAAGCAAGTGAAAATAGTGTGTGTCTGTCTGTGTGTGTGTTTGCAGCCTAACGTTTCCCTTCCACATCTGAGGTGTCTGTGCAGTATGAACTTGGGACTTTTTCCTGCCTTGTAGCCCAGCTCCTCTGGAAGAGGAACACAGTAACTCTGAAAGTCACAGGACACTTCTGAAAATCTGGAGTTCTTCACAAATGTACTGCTGAGTCACCCACTGGTCTGTCAGAATGAGCTGTGGAAGTTTTTCAAGATTCAAACCTTGTGAGGGCAAGAAGATGCAAAATAACACAAAACAAACTGCTGAAGCATTCATGAAAAAGAAGACAATATTAAACCAGTTAATCTATTTAAAGTACAAGTAATCTCTACAGAGGTGAACTTACTGTTTGCTGCATTGAATCCATCGGTCTCCATCCTTTCCACAGTTTCCTTTTTTTGTGCCTTCTGTATTAAGCTTTTCATAACAAAATTTGTCAGATCCTGAAGACTCTGTTGATGAAGAAAGGAAGAAGGAATGTACATTCCATGGGCTACATGAAAGCTGTGAAAACCCATGTCATTTATTGCCACACTTCTCTGAATTTTTTTAAACACAAACCAGAATCTAACCACATATGTATCTACACAGATGGTTTTTTCCAGTGCCTACAGTGGGAACCTACCAGACAGAACTCCAATACCTACAATACCTGTTTCTGAAATAATGCTCCATGTTTAATTCTTTTTAAAAGGTCAGAGTAAATTTTCTCTCCACAGTATCTTCAGCATTTTTATCTGCATTGATCTAATTTTGTTCACTTTGCAACAGCTGCACACAGACTTAGTCTAGTTTTTTTTACACTGCAATTATTCCTGATCTGTATTTTAGGAGATCAAAGATTTCTATACATGGTATATACCATAAGCATATGTTCTGACAGCAGTGTTAATTTTATTTTACTGGATTTCACAGAGAAAACAAGGTTGAACAGTCAGAGAGTAATTTCTACTGCTTTTTAGGAGTAGAAATCTGAACTAATAAGTTTAAACCCACAATTACTTACTAACAAGCCCACTTGTTTTTTTCTAAAAAATCAATTAAAAAAAAAAAGCACAGCAATTATAAAGAGAAAGATAGATAAACTATTAAAGTTATTTTACTGGATTTCACAGAGAAAACAAGGTTGAACAGTCAGAGAGTAATTTCTACTGCTTTTTAGGAGTAGAAATCTGAACTAATAAGTTTAAACCCACAATTACTTACTAACAAGCCCACTTGTTTTTTTCTAAAAAATCAATTAAAAAAAACGCACAGCAATTATAAAGAGATAGATAAAATATTAAAGTAAATAAGACAGAGTAGTTTCAGTAAAATCATTTGTAGAGAAGACAGAACAAGTATTGTACAGTGAAGGTGGTGAAACACTGGAACTGGTTGCCCAGAGAGCTGGTGGATGCCCCATCTCTGGAAACATCCAAGGTCAGGTTGGACAGAGCTCTGATCAACCTGATCTGATTGCAGATGTCCCTGCATGGGGCTGGACTAAATGACCTTTAAAGGTCCCTTCCAACCCAAACCATTCTATGACTCTATGATTTTAAAATATAAGTGTGCAAGATACAACAAAATAAGTTACTGAAAACATCTATTGCTTTTGATATTATCAGTAAAGGAAGTGGCAACAAAGCTTAAAAAGGCATCAGAAAACATCAAAGGTAATGTTGTCTCCATCCAATTTTACACTTAGGTAGCATCTTTTGTATTGTATGAGGTAAATGGTAAAGCTGCATCCCCCATCTTCCCTAGCACAGACTGGTTCTTCTGCCTCAAACAGGCAGTGGCAGTTACAATCAGACCAATCAGAAAAAAGGCACAAGGAAACATTAAGTGCCAGAGTAGAGGATATCCAGCGAGTTCTGCACTGCTGAACTGTCTCAAAGCCCTTACACAGAGCATTTATCCTCCCTCAGCTGCAGGCAAAATCCACTGCAACTGCAATTCTATTTCACTCAACACCTCTGGGCTTCAATTCCTACCAGCTATAGTCAGTGGTGTGTGTTTCACAGCAAGGTGCTAATGTCCTGGCTTGCAGGATGGTATAGCCAATGAGGCAAGGTGGAGCAGCTTTAGCATGAACCACTGCTGGGATAAGGGACTGACAGCTGTCATTAACAAACCCCAAAACATCTGTTTTGAACTATACCTCCCAAATCATCCTCAAACCCATTTTTTTTCTCCCTTGTCATGGTAACTCAAGGGTGTCAACACTTTTTATGTTTCCTCCCCTAGTTCCAGAGTCCAGCATTTGCTGCCCTAACTACATCTGCAACCACATCACAGAAGAATCTCTCTGTCATTGTGCCCAGACTCGAAATGTCACTTGGCAATCAAGCCACAGTTTCTCACTGCAGTCTACTCTACTTTGGAAAACTTTAACTTCCAGCAGCAAGAACAAAAAATCAAAATACTAAAAGTACAAAACAAAGGCAGGATTGAAACAG
Organism: Merops nubicus; assembly: GCF_000691845.1. Lineage (NCBI taxonomy): Eukaryota > Metazoa > Chordata > Aves > Coraciiformes > Meropidae > Merops > Merops nubicus. The sequence goes on along the minus strand of NW_008608892.1, from coordinate 31,692 downwards.
AAATAAAATGCATTTAAAGTCAAGTCAACCTACTAGATCCCCAGATGTATTTGCACTGACTATCTCTTGTCTTGCATTCACCATTATAGCAGCGACCCTAAACAAAACACAACAGGTTAGTAATGAGAACTGAACACTGATTTCAATTTCTTCCCCTCCCCCAAAAAAGGTCTCATTTGGATTCTTCACACTCATACTGGGATGTAGATTAGTTTTCATGAATTAGAGTAGGCCCAGTTGGTGTCCAATACATACTGACATTCCAGCAGCTGCTTTGTACTTCCCATTTACACATTTGTGATGAACTTATGAACATGGAGAGTATAAAAGATCTACATGGAAAATCTACTCACAGAGTGCATAAAGCACAAGCAACACTGATGTCCATAAGACAAAATTTATGAAGAAATATGGAAGACAAGATTTAAAAAAACAAAAACTTGAATTTGGTTGATTTCTATTTGCTGACATGCAGGGATTTTAAAACATTGCATACCTGATTAGAATCACAGGCATACCCATCTTGTTTATGAAGGTTTGGTGGACACTGCAAAAAAATATGTTTTTTAATAATGTGTACTGTAATAATACATCCAAGGATCACATATGGAATTTTCCAGTTTTAAAAGATGATTGTATAACATAAAAAGGGAGTAGATAACAATTAGCACAGGAATCCTTATAGATACAAATACAAAGGAAAAAATTAACATCTTGAGCCACAAAATACAAGGTTTGATACTAATTCTCTGCATATTCTAAGTAGAAATTAAAGAGGTGAGGCAGAATGAAAAACAAAACATGTTCAGCAACAGGTATTTGGTAGCTAATACTGAGGCTATGTTTGCACCACTGCCACTACAGGGTCTTTTCTGACCTAAATGATCCTATGATTCTATACTCTATTAGCTGTCATTTTCTACATTTATATTTTAAACTAGTTTATTTCTCAAAATCTTACTGTTATCACCTTTGAATCCATTTACACTTGCAGTATATTCTTAGTTGTTCAAGCTACAGACCAAGCAAAGAGTAAAGGAGGATGTCTGCCATACTATAGAGATACACAAAACCCCACAAATTTTGAAAAAACAAACAGACAAAAACCAAATAAGCCTACAGAAGTCATATTTTGAGTCCACTTAGGTTAATTTTTTTTTTTGCTTTAAGTGACAATTTGTTCCTATGTTTAATTTTCTTTTTTTTTAGGATTAAATAATAACTCCCAACAGTTATTTTGGGTAGACAAGTGTACAGCTTTTTTTTTTTTGCTTTAAGTGACAATTTGTTCCTATGTTTAAATTTTTATTATTTTAGGATTAAATAACGCACAACAGTTATTTTGGGTAGACAAGTGTACAGCTTGTTAAATCTGGATTTTCATCTTAAATTGATATTAGTTGCAAACAAGCATCAACACTGTAAGCACAGAAAGCTTTTGCATGCATACCTGGCCAGAATCTCCAGTGCAGAACTCTGCAATATCACATTCATTCACTGCGTATCGACAGTCATAGCCTCGTGGGAAAAACTAGAAAATGAAGAATATCATTCAGGACTAAAACTAAACCAGTCTGAGCTGTAACAGGCTGCACGTGACTTCCATGGAAAACAGCACAGAGGTACTGCAGCAACACTCACAAGGCAGGATGTGTTGCAGCAGGGTCCATCGCTACAGTGAGCGCCGTTGGAAAGAGAGCACTTCTTACAGCAGTCTGCATAGCACTCCTGAAGGAAATATTAAGCAAAATGTTTAGTTTTCCATTTTAAATAAGTTTTTTCTTTAAAATTCTTTCCAACCAACTGTTATGTATCAGCAGAAAAAAGATGCAGTTCAGCACTAGTGGCTTGAAATGATCAGCTGGAAGAATCCCTTGCAATGCTCAAGTACTAAAGGGACAACAGTGACAATGTGTAGATGTCACAACAGTGACATATATGCTGGAGTGACAAGGGGATTCACACCTTCTGAAGCCTCTTCACTGGTGTGGAATAGCCTGTGCCAAATCCATGCTGCTCAGTCAAATTGCATTCAATGAAGAAAAAAGATAAACTATGAGTGCAGTTATGTTTAAATACTAGAGCTAGAACTCCAATCTCTGGGGCAGACTTTTGCAAAAACATTATTGGAATATTTCTGCAACAGAGAAATAAAAACCAGTTTAGCTACTCTGCCTGCACACAGGTACCTATCTCCAGAGCATACATTAGGAGTGTACCACTCCAGGAACCCTACCCAGGAAAAGTGAAGGGCTAAGCACTGGGAAGCAGTTACACCTTGTCACTAGTGTAACAGGGGCTGCTCTGAGGACACTGGCTTTGCACTCATTCTCATTTGAAAAGAAAATGTTTTAACACAGTCCTTCAATGAAGTTGCTCCATAACAACAGGCAAAACCAACTTACCAATCACATAATTTATCTTAATATATTTTGTCTCAAAGACTTGTGAAGCAACACAGAACTCTACTTGCCATTCGGAAACCGCAGTCACATTCCTCTCCTGCTTCCACGTATCCATTTCCACACTCAGTGGTTTCAAAGAGCTGAAAGCAGAAAAGCCCCCCACCCCAAGTAAGGATACAACCAGTGTCAAATGACTTTTCTGCCACACACAGCCCATTTCCACTGTGCTACAGAAACTCTCACAGACAATACACACGTTGTGCTACTGCCATGGGGAAGGCAGTGTGTTTTTCAAGTGCTGCTAGTCACAATCATTCAGAAATGACAGGAGTGCAGCTAAATCACACTTCATTGCTGTCCCTCTTTAGCAGAATACTGATCTCAGAAAATTATTATAAACAGAGAGGCAATACAGTAATACTCAAGGGGAACTTCATTCCTATTCTATGGCATTAATCATTCCATATATATTCATACTTATTCTATAGACTCCCATTTCTCCCACAGTTCCTTCAAGAAACCAGGCATGATCTCTGGGGTCTACCCAGGCACCCGTAGTTGCTCATACAATTAGCTACTGGCTATTCCAGTGTAACAGGTCTGTGCATGAAAATAATGCACAATAAGAAACACTACCAAAAGGAAGTCCTGTGTGCCTTATTGGTAAGTTAGGGTATCACAACCCCTCATTGCTTAGCAAGAGAAATACATTCGTCACTAGAACAAGGCTGAAATGAGAAGTTAGGAAGTTAAAATGAGAACAGATAAACCTACAGCTAAATAAGGGTGAAAGACACAAGTCAACATGATCTTTCTGCATGGACTTAGTGGCAGTACAGCTGTTAAGGAGCATCAAGATATGAAGCGTGACATAGAACAGAGTACAAATTATTTATAAACTTGGATGGAATTCTTCTTTGGTACTTGGGGAGTGGGGTGGAAATAGTAGAAGTAAAACTACACAGATGCAACACCCATGTGTGTAAGCTTCCAGTAGCAATGCTGACACAATGCAGAAAACCAAAATTTGTTTTCCTGTATCAGCCACTGTTACTACTATTGATTGTTACTACTTTTGATTTCTACCAACATATTTCTTACCTTCATTGGCCTGTTGAAAAGACAGGCACCTCCCCCACGAAGCAAAAACTCCTTGTATTCTGCAATGCTGCATTTGGAGAATTTCCTGGAATGGTATACCCTAAAATGGCAGAGAGTTAACTGAGTAACTGCACTGAAACACCAACAAGGACTGGAAAGGGGAGGAGGAGGTCAGAACTTTTTTTTTTTAATACTGTAAACCCCAGTTTCTTACAAGCACTGAGTGCAACAATATGTCACAGCTCAGTCATATCTTCAAACAATAATATCAGAACAAAAGAAAGCTGTTTTAAAACATTTTACATTTTTATATTTCTCTTATATGGACCTACAGTATATGAAACTGTAGTCTTCTAATCTCCTTAATAAGTTGAAACCACATTATCACAAGAGCTGCTATGTACCCTCCTGGTTGCAAGCATAATCCAGTGTTCTTTTAGGTTTGTTTTCTCTGTAGCTTCAGCTTAAAAAATAGACTACATTCCAGATCCCTGATTTCAGGCCAGGGTTTTAAAACTGTTCAATTCACCTGATCCTGTTAATAAGGTTAAGTTTTAAGGTAAATGTAATTGTAGCTATAAAAACAGCTGTATAGGGTCAGACTAAAAATTTACTTTCCCCAAATCCTATCTCTGATTTTGGCCCTGAGAACATGCCCAAGGAAAAACAGAGAACAGAGCACCGTACAGCTACTTGCAGAACATTTTTCCAGCTTCCAACAATTTTCAGCTCAATGATTTTCTTGGGATGCCTTATTTAGTCTTATTTAATAACCTTCATTGTATTTTCTCCTATGAATTTGTGCAAAATCTAGCAGCTGAAGGATGCTACAGCAAGAAGTTTCACAGCTTAATTGCACCCTGATAAAAGAACAATTTCATCCTGTTTTTTCTGTCACCTTATTTGGTAGTCTCATTTCATGTCTCCCTAGTTCTGGCAATGGAACAAACAGGAATCATTTGCTATGTTGTTCATGATGTTACAAATTTATCTCATATTTCCTCATCTCCATCTTCCTCCCAGCCTGATAAAACAAATTATTAGTCTTTTCTCACACAGAAACTGTCTGAGATTTTTATTAGCCATGTTTTGAGATCTGTGAATGAGAACTATTTACACTATTAAAGATAGGGGTAACCATGCCATAAAAGGTTCTCCATTCCTTTCCTAGCAGCCTGCTGCTACTGAGCTACCATTTCCCCACTGAATTATTCTATATATAAACAATATCTTCTGGCACTGATGGAGTTAAGTGAAAAGGCTTTACACTGCTGCTAATTAATCAATCTCTTAATTTATTAGTCCTTTTTCACCTTCTGGGTGCCCATCATCTGCTCCTGGCATATTTTTTTCCTCTGTTGTCTACAAGAGGTTTGTTCCACAGCCCCTGCTACTGGGATTTCCATCTGAGGCTGACAAGTCTGGAGAAGGGCTTCCCCCTCAGACTTCACTGACTATTTAGCTAAGAATTGAGAGCACTTGCTGAAAGCTTCAGGTTTCTACTTTTATTCACTTAAACAGAAGCAAAGAGATCTCTTTAATCAAGATTAGAAATGTAGAGGAACTGAAGGAAAAAAACTTGAGGAAGAAAACAGAAGTATCTCTTATCAATACTGTATTGTGACACTTTTTCAGTTGCATGTAAAAATTATAACTGGATTTCTTTAGTGAAAAGTATACATTCTTCACTTTTCAGTAACTGTAGGAATAGGAAAGCATTAGTGACAACACTGTACTTCAAAATATAACTTTTATGAATAACTTCCTAAAAGTTATTCATAAGGGGCCTACAGGAAAGCAGGGGAGGGTCTATTCACAAGGGTTTGTAGTGACAGGACGAGGGGTAATGGCTTTAAGCTAGAAAAGGGGAGATTTAGGTTACATGTTAGGAAAAAGTTCTTCAATAGGAGGGTGATAGACCCCTGCAATAGGTTGCCCAGGGGTGGTGGAGGCCCCATCCCTGGAGACATTCAAGGTCAAGCTTGATGAGGCTCTGAGTGGCTTGATCTGACTGGAGATGTTGCTGCTTATGGCAGGGGGTTGGACTAGATGACCTCTGGAGGTCCCTTCCAACCCAAACATTCTGTGATAAAAAGTGAATAGCAAAGGGAATGAATTGCTGATAATTGAAATCATTGATCTGCACGTTTGGGTTGTTCCAACTGCTTCTAGTTTTTCATTCATTAGTCCTAAAACACATGGACAAAACTGCATACATAAATATGACACAATGTAAGCTATGAACTCATTCCAGAGCCCTCAGTTACTGAAGAGTTATGACATACCCTGTTTCCTCCATGATGCAGCCACCCCAGGATTCAGTGCAGTCACACTCTTCTCAGACAAGACCAAAATGTAACAGGAAAGGAGAGCAGTTATAAATATGCTTACAATAAAGGACTGGCTATAAAAATGGGCCTTGACTAATCATACGAAGGTTAGATGGTTGCTCAGCTGTACAGATTTCAGCCCTAAAAAAATAAATTAGCCTACTTACAGAGATACTAGTACACAATATAAATGTGGTACTTTGTAATTACTACATCTGCACATTCTTAGATGTAACACAAAGTTTCAGGCAGTAGAGAAAGCTAAAAATTGCTGGCAATGTCCTTCCCTGTATGCTCTCAGAACAGGCAGCACAAAGGTATGTGCAATACATGACACTGATGCTTAAAAATGTTCACATTTCCCCCTCCCTAAAATATGTACAGAACACCCTGAGGGAGAAGTGTTACTGGACAGGCCATATTCCTCCCCTTTAGCATAGAATGAATAATAGTAATATGTGAACCAGCCAATTAAACATTCATTAGAAAATGCAGTTGAATGGAAATGGATCTACAGCTACTGACAGCTACAGCATAAAAGCCAACAGTGACCAAATTCAATAAAGAACAACAAAAGATCAAGATCTTATGGTCAGTAAAACAGATGTTACAAAGTACCCATAAAAATGACCTGCTAAAGAAGTAATAATTCAAGAAGGAAAGTTCTCTTTTCTAGTTACTACTGCAAATTCATACTGCTTCTCTACAGAACATTCACAGATTTATATGGTTAGTCTGCTCTATCCAGGTCTTTCATTAATCCAAATAAGGAAACTAAGCTATCATTTAAAAAAGCTCCTATCTTACAGTTTAAAAAGGTTCCAATTTCTGAATTATATTAATTCTGTTTTGCCTTTAATCAAAAACAATGACATACAAAATATTTTAGCAATTTGCAAGTTTACACAATTCAAAAGCAATGCTTTACAAATTTCTGAAGTGATTCCAAAATAAAGTCAGCACTATCATTCACATTTTTAAAGAAGAAACAGAGAAAATAGCCAAACTGCTTACAAGATATGAGTGGCTAAACCCAGTAATTTTCTTTAACCTCCCAAAATGGCTTTTGCTGCAGCTATTGCTACTACACTCTACACATGTCAAGGTTGCATCAGTCTAACCTGCTGGCTGTGAAGCAGCAAGGTGACAAGTTGAGCACATGCCACCCTGGTCTAGGTTACAGCTTCTTGCTGTTCCTTCAATTATAAATGAGGCAATTTTGTATTTTAAGAAATCAATGATAATTCTACAAGAATTAGGAATTCACTGAGGTCATTGCAAAATGAGTGCTGAACTGGTGGCTCTGATTCTGGTTAAACACAAGCATTGGTGCATCTCTCTCCAAAAGTAGCAATTCTTGCTCTACAGCTACAGCAAGTTTGGTATCCATTTCAAATATTACAAAGGAAGAGTTTATCTGTTTAATTTAGGAGAAAAAGAAGGCTCCATGGACATACTCTGTTTCCTGGCAGCTGGCTCCCATTGTATTCCAAGGTTCTGAGCAAGACTTTGGGCCAGTTCCTGTGCCATGGCCAAAGGGAGGCCATACTGCAGTTCAGGAGCAGCACAGTTGAAAAAGAAAAACAACAAAAAAGAAAATGTAAGTTATTGTAATGACCACTACACCAGCTCCTTCTGACTTACCACATACCTACTACTTGAGTAATTCTGTACATCCATCACAAATCTGTGTGCATATAAGGAAAATAAACACAATGAAGTACATAAGGGAAAAAAATTTTCCTCTCTCAACCTGAGGGAATCCCTCTCTGCTGGTTAACCTACAGAAAGCAGTCTGATAATATGTGTAATATACTTTTGTATTATATGATTAACCCATGCTAAGAGAGGAAATTTTCATTATCAATTTCACACTGCACTGAGGAAAGTTTTTTTAAGAAAATTAATACACAGGGACAAAATTTTTCTAGTTTTAATGTTAAAAATAACCAGTAAGAATTGCATGTCATCAGCACCTCAGAAGATCAAGCATCTAATACTGAGGAGACTCAAAAGGATGTTCAGTGCTATATTTCAGATACTCCTATCTGAGATTTCTGGGTCTACATTTCTGTCAAATATACTAAAAGCAAATTTAAAGTCTTACTAAGAGAGTAATGCAGACAGGAGGAATGCTTCTTAAAAAGCACAGTGAGCAGCAGTTTAATGATGAAGAAGGTTGGCTGTAAGAATCCAAACTTTTTAGTATGCAAGTTATCTTTAAAACCCTGAATACTTAAACTCTAAGGTTACAATGTGCAGTTTCTATTTTATTTCACCTTAGTTGTGGAAAAAAAAGAATTACCTCATTCACTCCTACTCCTTTGGTCACAGAGCAAACTCCTCCAAAGTAACTTAAGCTGCTCCTTTTGTAATGAAATGTCATATTCCTTACAAACAAAAATAAAGAAAATATAACACTTGGACACTTGGCCACCAAGAAGTTTGAAAGATCACACTGACACACTGTGGTACCTTGCATGCACATTAATCCTCATGTAGCATCAAAAGCAACCACAAGTTTATAAACAGAACACTGACACTGAAGGAGCTGATTAGATACAACTTTTGACAAAGGTATTATTTTTACCTTGCAGAGTCAGAATCAGTCCCAACCCACAGGAAAAACCAAGCAGAGAAAGCTAGAGTACCAATCCAATAACATTTCCTTTAAAAAGATAACTATATTCCAATTTATACTCTGTCAGAAAGGAATTCTGTACTGAAGTGTATCAGTGTTGAGAATTTTTTCAAATTATGCTCTTAATCCAAACCAATTCAAATTCTAGTTTCAACTGCAAATAAGAAGACTGAGAAGTATACCTGAGGGAAAAGTAATTCAGTACTGCTCTTCATCAGCACTTTGCATATGTTCTGAATAATACCATTAGCATTGTGTTGCAATGCCTGTATTAAGACAGTATAGATATGACTAAGGCTGGAGGAAATTCTTCATCCCCTATTTTTATCTTCCTCTGCAGGAGATGAATAATAGGAGAATCCCATAGGAAGACATCTGTCACTCTATCCTTCTACTATGTCATGCTGCTGGAAGCAGGCTTAATATCTTTATGCTGCACAGCAGAGAACACTCTTCCTCCACTTTACTTACAATACCATGAAGCAGAAAATTACTGTTGCCAAAGGCTGATGTTGTGCCTAATGATGCACATGAAATTCCCCCTCAAAAATCACAGAATCATAAGAGTCATTTAGGTTGGAAAAGGCCTTTAAGGTCGAGTCCAATCATTAACCTAACTTCACCAAGATGCATAGTGTCTCAGAAAACTTTGATTACAGCTCTAAAGGAGGAGACTTTCCATTAACAAATCATCAGGGCAGCTAACTGTGTGAATAAATATAGTAACTGTAATGCTCTTGTGGCAACACAATGCTGCCAGCTCTGCCCTCTGCTGCTCTTGACTGGAAAAGCAGAACAATTACAGACCTGATTAGCAAAACCAGGCATCCTAAAGGGCTCAAGAACACTTCAAATATGTGACACTGTCTCCAGATTGCAAAGATATAAGGAATTCATTATAGAAAAACATATCAACATGACTATAGTCTTAACTACACCTGTTAAAAATAGACAAATGTGTCAAAAATAGATTAAGCTTCCTAAGGAAGGCAGATGTTGATGGATGTAGTGACTACCAAGCAAAATAGTAAGCACGAAGAGACAGGTAGAGCAAAGCAGCAGCCAGAAAGGCACAAAAACCCCACAACAGTGAGGGGCACTGTGTGAGGGTACCCACGAGAGCAGGTGCACAGCGTCAGCGTGCTGCTTGATGTGCTGCTGCCGGTACTTGGAGAAGTCGTGGAGCATCTGCAGGGGGTCAGGCTGGATGTTGATTCGGTCTCTGTCCGTCCAGGTCTCCACAGCAACCAGCACCACCCTGGTGTTCAGCTGCTCCTTGTAGATCTGAAGGCAGAGACAGGACACGCACAGGAGTAGAACACTGGGTCAGACGTGCACAGTTAGCCAGCAAGAGTCAAGAGGAAGGACAAGAGGGATGAAGCAGGAGGGAAA
>NW_008608892.1:0-21792 GCF_000691845.1 Merops nubicus | reverse complement strand
AAAGAGTCAGCTGGCAGGGCCTTGGGTGTACTGAAAGTTAATCTTCTGAACAACATAAATGTTATGTTTTAGAGGACAAAGTGCTGCTTTCTGAGATACCCCCTTTTCGTTTAAAATTCTGATGTCAAGTTCACTGAGTTTTGCAGAAAATCTGCAGAAAAATCAGCAAAGGAGAAATAAAAGATACATTGGGTGATCTCAAAGAAAAAGATATATCAAAGACAAAGAACAGCCCAAACAAATTAAGTCAAGATTAAATAATCTCTCAGTTCTCCAATATATCCAAACTTTAGTTCACATGAGTGATTCTGATTTATAGCATGATCACTTCATGTTACTCAAGTAATGTGAGAATTAAGAATATTATTTTTTCTATTAATTTTGATGTCCCTGTAGCAATAGACAAGAAAATGCTAGTTACTACCCTGATAATAACAACACAGCTTTAAATTATTCATTTTACCTTTCCATGATACTTGACTCTGAAATAAAACTGCTGCTCTCTTTGGGTCCAGGTCATAAAACGCCTGATTTTATTAACTGAGGTTATTCAGAACTTGCACAGCTACCTAAAAATCATTCCTTATCCACCATAGTCTGGCCATCAAAAGTCTTACATGGGACATGAAGAATATTCTTAGATCATTAATTGAGTATGATCAATAAGTACTGGATAATTAATCCATTGGCTGCCTAATGCATAAAATACACAACAGGCAAGTTATTTGCTCACTTCCCTGAGGCACCATATTAAATAGATGCTTTTATTATCATTTGGCTATGTTATACTTACAAAACAAAACAAATTGTAAATATCCTCCTGCAGTTATGATAGATATTTATGCTGAATAAACTAGCACTGACTACCATGCCAGTCTTTTCTATCAAGGCAGCATTATCCTTATTAAAAAGTCAGTGTATAATATTCAGCTTAGAAAAAAGACAATAAATATAAGAGCAAGAGAGCAACCAGCTGAACTCAATTTTGTCCAAGAACTTTGAAGGAAAAAAAAGAATATTAATATGGTTCTAAAGAGGCTGAGGACACAGAGAGAGAACAGTTAACATGTTAAAAAAAAAAAAAAAGAAACCCTAGAAATTACATATGAATGGATTAATAAAGGCTTTACTTGTTTTTGCTGAGAGGAAAACCATACTTCCTGAAGCAAGCAGGAAGAAGGAAAGAACAAAAAAGGAGGCAGAGGATCTGAAGCCTCTGAAAGCCAATACCCTTTCCCCAACAATGTATCAGGAAGAAATACAGCCCACTCCCTACAGACAGAAGGGAATAAAGCAGAAACTCCTGCTCCTCTTCACACTTTGTTTAAAGAAAAGGCCACTAAAATGTCATTCTATAAATTCTACACTAGAGAGAAACTGAACATTTCTGTATACACACATACAGCAAATCAAAATGGAAAAACAGAAGGGATAGTCAGAGAAAGGGAAGAGATTAAATACTTGTTAAAATGCAGAAATACAAAGAAATAATGATCAGGTAAGGGGGAAAAAAAAAGGTGCCACTCTTTCTTTGGGAACATCCAACATAAATTGAAGAAATATTTCAATTATTTATATTTTCATCTGTTCTAGTAACTTTTTTCCAGACTACTGGCATTTTCAGGTCACTACAAACAATACTCAAAAACACTTCCAGAAATTAATGTACTATAAATATATTCACCTACATTTTCAATATACAAACAGCACACATAATACTTTATATGTACAATACTAAGAACAAATACTGTACTGCTTCCTCCAAACTGAACAAACTGTTGACAATACTTTGCCTTGAATCATATTACACAGTTCTATTGGTGTCAATAACATCACAGGGAAAGGGGACTTGAGAGTGAGAATTTTGCTAGCCTAGGTACTCCTCACAATGAAGCAATCTGTTCTGTGTGTGGGCCCTGTGGGTTACACTGTGCTTGGTTTTAAGCTACACATACAGGTTTCTCAAGGAGAATTTTTATCCACACTCTTTTCCTTGCAATAGGTATGTGTATCCTTTATGAACTACACTTGCAGCTTCAGCCACTCATGGTTAGATTTGTTTTAGAGATCTAAAATCTATCAAATCTCATTCTTAAGCAGTGGCAGATACCAAAGGCTCCTTCAGGTTTGAAATCCTCCCCTGCCAAACTCCAGAAGCTGCTAGCTTTCAGGAAAATGCCAAGGATAATTTGGTGGCTTCTTACATATTCATCCCAGGCTTTTCTTCAGGAGAAATACAGGGCTAAACTAACAAAATCAGTTATACAGTTTTCAGGAGAAACGTTTGATACTTACAGCATCCACAAGGTTTACCACAGACTTTGCAAAATTGTTTGTGTATGCATTTGAAGAACGGTGCTTTTTGAACTGTAAGGAGGAGAAAAAGTAGAACACAGTGAGAACTTAAATATTTATTACTAATTCTTTATTTCTACAGTGAGAAAGGAAAATTAATATTTTAAGAACGAGTAAGGGGAAAACTCAAAAAGCTTTTCAGATCACAGCCTATATCACATGTTAGAGAATCTGTTTCTCAGTTGAAGTCAGAAGTGTCACATTGTATTACCAGCTAACAAATCTTCCACACCTTTAAATTCCAGCTATTTTTGCACAAGCAATTTAGTCTTATATGGAAGAAGTGTCACAGAAGATACCAAAAAGGTGATCAAGCTTAATGATGACACTCATTGATTTGCCTGCAGGAAGATAAGTTTTTCATGTATGCAGGTATTCACTGTTAAGTCCCACAGTGCTTCAGCACATCCACAGCAGGTTTTAATACACAAAGATCCTACAAGAGAGGTTTGTAGAGACCCCTTCCTCTATATCTATTCTCAAAACAAGGCACTTTCAACTACAGTGCCTAGGATGTACACTGAGAATAGTATCCATACCACAGGACTGTTTGCTCCCTAGGAAACCATGACACTAGAACAAAATATTGAGCAAGAGTGGCTTTGGTTTTTGGCTGTTTTGAGCCAATCCCAAACTTTCCCAGAAGTGGAAAGGTAAATATGCTTTGGAAAATGTCCTTGGTTTTCATGGAAGATGTCCAAATCAATAGCAATATACCATACCATGTGTTTAAACACAGCTCCTAAAACAAAAATCAAGCTAAGCCAGTAAAAAGTGCAGCAGCCTAATGAAATACATTTAGCTGTGTGTTTAATAGAAATGAAAATTTTGTGCACACTTAACACAATGGCCAAAGAAGTTTAGGACACTTCTGCCAGCTCAGAACCTTGCTGCAGGAGAGACCTGCCCTCTACTGGTAAACAGAAAACCTTAACAGGACATTCAGGGAGCTCCTGGATTGGCAAGCTCTAACTTGGAATTGTGAACACTTCCTTAGGTATATTCATTTGATTTCTTGAAAAGAATTATTATATGTGTTTGGGTCACTGACAACTCAAGCAAAAAAATCCTGAATGCTTGTGGTCTGAGGTTTCTAACAACAAAAGCCTGAGAGGAGACAACAGAGTCTGTAACAAGACTGATATTATGATTTATTAAACAGATGAGGGAAAGTTGTATTATGTTTACTCAGCAAGTACAAAATACTGCATCCTGTTCTGATACCTGCTATTTCTAGCCCAGCTAAACATCATCCTTCAGCACTGACAAAAGACATCAACATGCAGCAGAGTGAGAGATGCAAGGAGCTCTTACAGAAATGCTTTTTATAAACAGAATTTGAGTTTGAAAAAAGGTCTTGCTCACACACAAGCAAAGTCATACTTATAGCTGATGATCCTTATCTGCCTCTAAGGCAATGAACAGTTGAGAAATCTAAGGGAAACAAGGCCATAGAACAGGGCACAGATAAGTTGTTTTTAGAGAAAACTGAGAGTAACTTTTAGAGTAACTTTAGAGTCAGTTGTAGTATATTCTTTGTTACTAGAAAACTTTTAAGCCTATACTATTTTTCCTTAACAGATATCCTCTAGTTAAAATGTAGCTAGTGGACTAAAATTTGTGGTGCTTTTCAAAAAAAGGTTCTATAAACTCTTAGACAAAATTTATTACTTCCCAGGCTCCTTTCTCCTGACTTTTTAAATAGGTAACACAGACACTTTCCTATCTTTACTTGGCATAATAAGTGAAAGCAGTAACATTTAAATAACAAATGTCACTTGGTCTGAGTTTTTTCCAGTCATCCCTCAAGAAAAAAAAGGAAAAAAAGTGGGCTTCCTCCTCCCCCTCCCCTTTTTTTTTTTTTACCATCAAGTAACACTTTCTGATTTGAACAAACAACTTATCTTGCACTCCATTATGAAGCCTGTTTGTAAGTGTGGAGTAGCCAGGAAGCACAACCAGGCAGTTTTTCCTATATGCTTTGCTGCATCAAAATATAAGTTAGTAAAACCTGAACTCAAAGTAACAAGTTCTGACCTCTTTCTTCATTACTTCATGGATAAGATGTAGTTTTAGAATGCTTAGTGTGGTCTAGTCATAAATGTTTTGATGCTTTGCTTGTTGGTTATGAGCATATTAAATGATCCATATGATACCAGAGTATTTGACACCTACCTTGAATATATAATTGCTGTAGAAAATTGTAGGTGACATTGAGCACTATTAGGCATTATGGCCTGTACTGGGTCTTACAGTAGAAATGTTAACAGCTTTCTGATGGAATATTTGACCCAAAAGTAGCTGCTGCAGCACAGTGCTGTACATCAACCCATAATTATAATGAAAGGGAAGATTTCCACTGCATTGATATGCTTACCATTTTATGGTCATTGACTATCATGAGCTCCAGATACTTCATTTCTTCAAAGACACCACGAGATATCTGAGGGATTAAAGAAATTCTTTGAGAAATCATGAAGATGTAGTGACTTTCAAAAATAACTGCAGCTGATTTAATAGGATTACCTATACATATTATGTAGAGTGCATAAACCTGTAAAAACTGGGTCAGACGTTCAACTAAGGTAAATAATCATAGCTCCAGTAACTTGGTGAGTTATAAGACACTGGCTGAGAATCTGAGTCACATCATTAAAAAGGTTTAGAGTCTATTCTTCTTGGCACAGAAGCCACCACTGCTTCCCTCCTCTCTTATTTCGTGTGAGAAAAATCTCAAAACAGTAAAACCTCTTAGCCTACTGTACTATTCATCACAGACTTAATGAGGAAGCTACAAAAAATAGATGCACCTTCAAAAAATATCCCGTGGATTGTGCAACTCAGTGAAGAAATACAGATAAATCTTTAACTCAGTTATTCCACTAACTGACACATATGCACGTGCAGATCACGAGGATCTGTCCACTTCTGTCCTCTCTACAACAAAGTTCTAAGTGTTCTCATTTGGATTTTTAATTTAATCATGCTCTTTAACAAGCCAAGTGAAAAATAAAGTCAGATATCTCCAAAGTAGCAAGACTTTATTCAAAATTATTCTTTATCCTCAGACTCAAAACTTCTGAATTCATTTTCCACTACTAGCTTTGAATCAATTTATGTATAGTATTGCTGTCACTCGAGACATTTTATCCACTTTTCTCCAAATAATCTATTTTTTAAGAATAATTTTCTTGTTTTAGCATTTATTATTGTCACATAATAGAATTATCAAGGTATCAAAAATACTTTTTTTTCTAAAGCCTATGTTCTCAACATTATTCTGAAAGTTAAGTGGTTTTGAGTTTATTTTTATAAATGGTCTTAACTCAGAGTCACACTTCTACTCACTGCTCTCTTTCTTCTCCTTCTCCTCAGCCACTGTAGTTCAGACAGAAAGGGCCACTCAGAACTAGATTCAGTCTCTGTACAAATTACAATTTAAGAATTTCATGGCATTATTTTAAACTAATTATGTGCACTGTACAAACCAAAAGTACATTAAAGATCACTAAAATTTGAAGAACCTTTGCTATTTAAAAGTTCATTTTTAAAAATACATAAAATATCTCATGTCAAAACTCAAGCCATTTAGAAACCTAAAGTTAGAATTAAAGACTGCAAGAGGAGATAAAGAGCTTCTAACCTGGGCATAGAATATGTTTTCTTCCATCTCATGCCTCAATAGCATTAATATCACTGATTAAATTAAATTATTTGTAGAAGAAAGCTAAATACAAGTCTTCATTGGTAGAAGTCTTTCAATTGCTTTTTAACAACTCTAAATTTCAATGCAATAATTGTGGAAAAAAGTCCATTCTTCTAAATCAGCCTTTTTATATATATTAAAATTTTTAAAATTCTATATACAATTACTTCCAATACTGAAGAACACATAGCATAAGGAAAACATACCAAGGTCCTGCAACTGCTTGGAGGCTTGTGTTCCATAAGTTCTTTGGATGATATGTGGCCTACTTTTGCTTTCCTGACAAGAAAAAACAGGTGACATTTTCTTCTAATCTATCATGTTAAGTGAAAAGTGAGGCACTACTTTCAATATTCATAATTTTTATTATTTTTCCATAAAATGCAAGAAACCATAGTACCAATTTGGCATAGTACTAATTTGAAGCAATCTGTTTGCAATCCTGAGCAAAACATGGAGCCTCTCTCCTTCAGCACATTTACTGGCCTACAAAACTGCAGTATCACAGATGTCTGTGAGATTACTTTTAAAAAGTCCTTTAAAAGCCTTAGTGTTAGAGAACACAGACCATTTGTTCCAACAAATCAAATTAGAGAGTATATGGCAAGGTGAAATCTTCCTTCCATAAATATTACTATTTACAACAAAACTATGTCTTTCTAATTGCAGCAAAATGCACAGAACTAATCAATAAGCTATTTTTAAAGGACTATTTCACCCTGTTTTAGTGGTGTATACGACAGTTAAAAAGGAAAAGACTTTTAATGCATATTTTCTTTAGAAGTATGACTTAGTCTTAGTGCCCCAAATTATCACATTTTGGTGTCTCCTCTAGAAAAGAACTTTCTCTCCCGTAACACCTCCTCTGCAGAGCCTGCCAAAACAAGCAGTCCTTTCCAAAGAGTAGGTAGGATGCTGCTGCTCTGGAACTGCTGTAAGAAACATGTAACACATTGAAGGAAAACACTGCCTATTTTTTACTGTTTTTTTCTTCCTTTTTTTTGGGGGGGGCAGTGGTGGGAAGAAAAAGAATGTATGCGTTTTCTACTACAGTTAAGACTAATCAAGCTGAACAAAGTACATGGTGAAGGCTGTGTCCAAGATATTTATCTCCTGTGGTACAATCAAAAAATGAGCCTCTGAAAGCTCTCTGTAGCTGTATTATTTTCATCTTCAGCAGTTTTGAGAAAAATAGTCATCTCATCTGTCTTATAATTTACAATTCGACTTGAGCCCTCAGAGTTGGCAGGTGGTGTCTCACTTTTACAACCAGAACTTCTGCTCTGCTTCCAACTTTACTGAAATACCACACAGAGATAGATATCCTGGTGTCCTTTGTTCACCCAAGCAACTAAACAGTCTAGTCAAATCTTCCTCTGCCTGCTAGATGGAAACCATACCAGCAATATAACCTCCATGAATTTTCTGTACCTGTGCTGTCAGTTTTCAGCCTTACAACCTTTATGAGTATGTCCCACATCAAGAGCTGGATTACAATATCTGATGTGAAGTACAAAAATGATCAGTAAACAAGATGTTTGTGTGAATGCAGTCCCACGTGGTGCTCCAGCACTGACAGACATTGGAATATGCTGGATCAGAATCATCTGAGCTATGCAGTGACCACTGACATAACAAATATAAAGTGTAAGATGCCCAGATATAATTATCTACTTCATTAAGCTTTTTGTGGAAACATGGGAGGTGAAGAGCAATCCAATCCAACTATTTAGGGAGGTACAAATAAATGACTTCCAGAAGCCCCTTATATGCATTTATAAATCCTTTAGTTCAGAGCAAACTGACAAACACTATTTTACATTCCATAACCATTTGCTATGGAAACAGTCTTTTAGTCTACTCTCAACATCTAAATTATCAACTGTAACTAGATTTCAGTATATTATCAACTAGTAACTAGGAAAAGAAGGATTAAAATAGAGAAAAATCCTAGGCATACTTATACATTTCTTGCCTTAAATAAATTTCAGTGAAGTGTTTTAAATACTTTGATTTCAGTAAATTATCAACTAGTAACTAGGAAAAGAAGGATTAAAATAGAGAAAAATCCTAGGCAATTCATACTTACACATTTCTTGCCTTAGATAAATTTCAGTGAAGTGTTTTAAAATACTTTTGGTTTTCATATGAATACATGATAGAGGTGACTGATTTATTGATTTATTCTAATACTTCTACTAGCTATTCCTAGAGCACTCCCTTTCCCAAACCAAATAAATCATTTATAAATAAACTTACTGCACTGTGGGTCAGATCCACTGGTTCTATCAAGTACAAGTAAGTACTATCTTCAAACATGCCACTAGAACATGGAGAAAAAGAAGTGGTATTTAGGATTATATGGCAGTTAATGTGACTCCAGGCTACAATTTTTCACTAAACAAAACCAAGCACAGCTGAAAAACCAATCAATATTACAATAAATTCCTTGTACATTCATGACTACTACATGTGGCTGAAGCTCAGGACTTTTTTAGAGATCAGGGCATTTTAATGAACTAACATTGATAATGGCAACATAAAGCAACAAAAAGAGTAAAGATTTGACCTAGGGAATAGGAAAATCCTAAGACACACGTTAGCATGCAAAATACAATCAATAGCAGAGTTGTATTTAACTGTAACTAATCCCAGTAAGGACCAATTTTTTACATTTCTCCATTGTACAATCTAACAAAAAGATCAATTTCTCTAGTATCTGACAGAATCAGATGAATAGTGACCATGCAAAGTGCTAAGGCTCAATTATTCTTTATCCTTTACCATAATGAGTCATCTGGTGAAATATTTATTTGCATTTACCATACTCAAAGGTTTCTTGAGACAGCATCAAAAGTCTTCAATCCAAATGATACTAAAACATTCCTAGCAGTCTGGCATAGCTAGTACTGGCATTTAAAAACATAAAAAATATTGTGGGCCTACAGAATTTCAGTCCCTCACATATTAAGAGATTATATTTAAGAATATTAATTAGTCAATAGCCTTGTTTGAAAAATGAGAACATGCACTTACTGAAGTCCATTACAAGTTGAAAGAGCAACTTTGGAATCCTTGATACCTCTGATATTTCCGTGGTAGTAACAATGCTCTCCACCCTAATGATGTTTAAAAAACAATCACACACACAGAAAATTTCCTTGATTTAATGTCTGTTGCTTAAAACCAAAACAAAAAGATCAAACACCTTTCATTAGGTTAAATTTCAGGAAAAGCAGTGATTGCTAAAGTAAATACCAATTACTAGTTTCAATTGCTTAAAATAGAAAAATTGTGCCAAGAGTAAAGACTAATTTATGTAAGTCTTCAAGCTATAACATGGTTTATATTCTTTTGTTGAAGTCACAGCATCCTTGATCTTCTAAGTGCATTTCTTTGCTGTAAATTGATTCTGTAAAAATGTTATGTAATGCAGGTTACACAGGCATTGGATTGTTTCTTGATGCCTTCCAGAGCTGTTAAAATTACAAGTGATATCATGTTCAGCAATCACCTGGCATATACTTGTTTTAGATCTAGATTCTATCAGTTTTGTCTCATTAAAAATGTATCAGTTAAAAAGTTACATCATTGGATTGTAGGTACCAATATCACTAATGATGAGTCAGAAAGTGCATCCAGTTTAGCAACACTAAAGTGTACAGTTGCATTTTTACTGTACAAAGAGATACTAAAAGTCAACTCTTTACTTCAGCAGCATGAAATTCCAAATAGATGCAAGCCCCAAATTGTTCAGACAAACAGAGCAGGAATTTTGTACTCTCTAAGGAAGTCAGCTGTCATGTTTTCAACAAGGTCCTGCCTTTTATTTGAAAAATAAAGTACCATTTAAATGAGCCACAAGTGTGTTTAAATCTTAGAGACTTTAAGAAGAAAAAAACAACAAACCATCACAAATTAGGCAAACTGCATCCAAAACTGCAGTCCCAAACTTCAGCTCTCCAAGGCCTTAATGGTATGAAGGGAGACCCTGCTGAATGCTGCAGTGCAAGATATGAACAGTCAGCTGACACAGGGAGTAGAATCAGTGAAAACTGTGCTCCCAAGGAGTCATGCAATAAAACTCTGTGCATAGTCTTCCACTTCTCCAGAAGAGTGTAAGGGAAGTTGTAACACATGAACATATGAGGAGGAACAGGTCCAAGAGAGACCAAAATACCACAGAGAAGAACTGGTATAGTGTTAAAATCTTAAAAGCTCTGATCCAGAAAAGCCCTGCTCAGATGCCAGCTAAACTCTAGTGAATGCTATGTGCTCTCCTCTGAATTCCAAGTGGAGGCTCCCTGGACCTGCCTGGCTCTCATCATAGAATGGAACTGGGGGATCCTTGTGGTCCCTTCCAACCCTGACAGATTCTGATCTGTTTTGGCAGAGGACTTTGGAGCCCTGGTGGCTCGGTGGTTGGACTTGATGATCTTGGAGGTCCCTTCCAACCTAAATGATTCTATGATTCTAAGTTGAGCTCTCCTCTGTGAAGCAACTAGCTCCTGTCTAAGCAATCCTTATAGGGCAGAGAACTTCAAGCATGCTCAGAACACACCTAAGAGAGAATGACAGGACAGATCCTCACAAAATAGAGTTGCAGTGGCTCTCCTTCCAAAACATTGACCATTATATGCCAATGTCCCTCTCTGGCTAATAACTACAGCATTCATCCCAGGCTTTGCAGGTCACCTTGAAACACATTACCTTGCACCTCCCCACCCTCTAGAAGTGTGAACTAAGATGAAAGATTCAGAAAATTGTTTTGTCAAAGCAACAGCTCTCTCACATACAATCATTATTAGTGTCAAAATAATTTCATTCAGATCTTCTTAAATCTCCAATTTTTTTTTTCCTTTCTGAAGGTTCATTATTTGTCATTTTTCTCTGTATGTTCTGGTTTTCTTCTATGTATTAAATTTGTGTTAAGTCCTCTAAATAATGGAAGCAGTTCTACTGCACTATCAAAGAATTTTATATTATTTGATTGTAAATAGCTAATTAAGTGTAAAAACCTAAAATCTTTAGCATATTTTTATACTTATATGCTCTATGCAAGCCACGTGGCAAATTATTAAATCCTTTCTCATTATTCTGATACAGAAATTAATTCTGCCCTCATTGCAGAATTACTAATTACTAAAATTCCATAAATCACTAAGGAATAAATTGATCAGACTGCTAGAGGCTTACAGAAACACTTATTGTGACTAAGGATAAAATAAATTACCTTCAAAGGAACATTTCAACTGAGTAAACAAGAAGAGTATATTTATTTTCTATCAACAAAGTATCAAGATCAACATTAACAGGCTGTTCAAGCTACCAGTGTTTAGGAAACCAAGAAACATTAACTTCACATTCTAAAAAAAAGGACTAGTGAATTTAGAAGCTGTTAAATACAGAAATTCTGCTGCTACATGTCAGTGAAGCTAAAATGAAAACTGAATTACACTTATTTACCACATTTAAGCAGTTGCTCTTTAGTGTCTATCAACAATAACCCAGCTAAATTAAAGACAAAAGGTATTCTCAGGAAGTTTTATTAAAAAAGCTTAAGTGTGGTCATCTCTCTCACACCTTCCTTGAAAAATGTACCACTCATCACCAAAATTTTCTTAATTCTGGAGCCATATGCCATCTGAATTCCAATAAGCATATCAGACCCATTCCTTCTGCAATTGTTATAACTCAATTAAGTACAAAAAAAATGCAAATGTTTTTTATTTAAGTATGCACAGCAGTATTTCCATTTTGCATCTTATTTAATGAGTTATTCAGATTCTGAACAAAATTCCTCAGTGTCTGTTGTGCATAATTGAAGTACTACATGGAAAGCAATCACTACGTATTTACCTTTCCATCAGTAAGAATGCATAAGCCATGATTTTTAACAGCTAAATCATGATTATCTCAGAGAAAGAGATTCTCAATATTTAAGTCATCTGAGTAAAGAAGTTGCTGTTTGTTTTTCAGTGTTTTCAGTCTTTTAATAAACTACTTCTTTTCCAGAAAACACAATACTCTTCATCAAAATCTCTCTTCTTTACACCCACATCAAGAAACAGAACATCTTCTACTTACTCAGGTCTACAAAGGATGATAAAATCCTGCAAAAGACCAAGATACAGTCCTTACATGATTTACACAAATGGTGTGTCTATCTTCTGAACTTACAATGAAGCCTTTTGCAGATTAATGTGACCTCAGGAGCTCTATCCCTGTTTCTAGATGAATCAATACAGAAAGCATCCCCTAGGAAGTTTGGATTAAGTTACTGCAGCATGTAAAGGTAGTCAGTCCCTCTGCTGAGTCTAAAGTTCTAATATAATTTTCCAGTCAGATTCATGATTCAGCAACCGCAGTGCTCAGTGCTAGTGCTGCAGCTGACAATTGCATGAGCTTGTCTAAGTGCCAGGGGGAGTTGTTTTCTTGCATCATTTAGCATTTTTGCCTATTCTGCAGAGTACAGTCTTAATGAAAAAACTTCCTTAGTATGTCACACAAGACTATTTTTATTCTCCAGTGGAAGAAGACAACACAGTATATTGCATTAATTATACTGTTTAACGTAATTGTTTCATTTTGCCCTGATCTGCAAAATATTGCTTTATTTAAGATCCTCTACAAAGGCCAAATAATAAACTAGGCACCTAATACTTGGACAAACAACAGTCCTGACTTGCTGAAGCCATGAATGCAACCTGAATGCTTGCTCTCCTCCCCTCTACATAGATACATTTCATGTGTAGAAAGATCACAACAAATACTTCAGCATTCATACCAAACATGAAAAAAGTAATTCCTTCAAAATCTAGCATATAACCTTCCTAGGAACCTGCCAGTTCTCAGTTTGTTATCAGAACAAACAAAAAGATTGATCTGGTTCCCTTAGTCAGAGCTGAACTTACCTTACATAACTTTAATCTCTTTGCTTTTGGATCAATAGCCTATGGCACTGAATTTAACTTGGGAGCTAGTCTGACAAATGTAATTAACTGCATGTCAAGCAATATGCTGGGTTTGTAATAACTGAAACCTCAACTTCTGGAGTTAAGGCTTTCATTTTCTGTTTCACAACTGCATAATTCTTGCAAAGAAAAATCACTGCAGGTTTTTTGTTTGTTTGAATGTCTTACATTACCATTATCCCTTCCTTTTGGACTTTGTGCTAAAGGTATGTAAATAATTAATGAATACTGTACTGCTGGTAGCTTCAACCCTTCCATCCCCTACATTTCATAAGACTTAACTCTTCTGGTGGGATCTTGATCATCTTCACTACCACCCACCACTGCCTACCCCTCACCCCAACACACACCTTCCCTTTTTTGTACAATTCTTCTGTTAACTGAGGTACCCTTATACAAGATGAGATCACAGTTACCTGGTATGTGTGGAAAAAGGCTGCTGGTGGGTTTAAGTCTTGTGATTTTTATTTTTTTTATTTTTTTTTCTTAGCATTTTATTGGGATTGGTCACAAGATGAGATCACAGTTACCTGGTATGTGTGGAAAAAGGCTGCTGGTGGGTTTAAGTCTTGTGATTTTTATTTTTTTTATTTGTTTTTTTTTAGCATTTTATTTGGATTGGTCTTTCAGAAAGATTATTCTGACATTTTAAGAGCACAATACCTTAGAAAATTTTGGTTTTCCATCTTCATAGTGAATCTCCACATAATTAGAAGATAACAAGTCACTGTCAAAGAAAAGAAAAGACAAGATAAGAAAAATCTGAATGTTCTTTCTACTGCTGTGAGTAGTTTGGGTTTCTTTTGTTAAAATTTTCAAAGCATTTTTTCTTTCCTTGTAAATTAGCTTTAAAAAAAATCAAGCAGTTTGTGTCCAGTAAATGGTTTGCTGGTGCACTGGAAGTCAGAGTGTGCTACAGAAGAAGGAATGTCATTCTGCAATCTTTTACCTTTACAATTAAATCATCAGCCTCTCAAATATGTAAAAATATATCCTATGGATTTAGAACTTTGCTGCCAGTAACTGACACTGACAAAATGCATGTTTAGTTCATTACTGTTTTCAAGTAAATGTTACACTTTATCTAAAAAGTTAAACAGAGTATATGTAAGGCTGAACAAAGACGTGTGTATACTTTACTTGTGCCTCACCTTCACAACTGCAAATACTCAAAAATTTTCCCAAACCAGTATCATTCTTAAAAAAACAAACACACAAATAAAACCCCAAGCATACTACTCCTTTTCTTCCTTTCAGCTTTACTTCTCAGTCTGTTATCAGTCTTATTTTTTTTCCTAACTCTAGCAAGACACATTCCTGAAGCATAAAAATTTCCCAATTTACAGTTTAAATGTCATGGTTGTTTTGTTTTAAATAAGATTAGCTAGCCTGTACATTTCCTGGAATAACTTCAATGCCTCATTCACCTCTCAGCCCATTATAACCAGGGTTGCAGCACAGCAGCCCAAGGAAAGCAGAGCAGTTAAGTGTTAACTAGCCCAATGATATATGCAGGCTAACCATTTTACTTAATGTGATGCAGAGTTCTCAGCATTTTTCAAGCCTCCAAGAGCCTGTATACCTCCTCCCCCCAAAAAAACCCAAAACATTAAAGGGTCTGATAGTGCCACATATATCCAAACAAAAATACTGTTGCTATGAATAAAAACCATCATGATTATGGAAGCCTCGTCTGAGAAAATAGATCTGATGGGAATTCACAACTAAGAACAACTTATGAAAATGGGTACCTCAAACTCAAATTAGGCTATTAGAAATCCTGATAACACTTTAACTCTATGACTACTGTCTCAAAATCAATTCTTCATGCCACATTGATCAGGCACTTCACTTATCAGAGAAGAACCTGCAGAAGTCAGTTACTGTCAGTGCTCCTAAAAGTTCTTTTTCATGGAATTGAGAGCCCACATTATGGGCATTCTGTGTCTGCAAAACCAACACTAATAGTCATGAATAATTACTGATGTCTTATCATTTGTCTTAACCTTCAGTCTTATAGCAATATTTAATAGGTATATTGACATTTTTAAAGCACAGACTTAAAAATAAATTCAGTTGCATAAAACCATTTTAACTTTCTCTATTTGTATCACAGTAAGCTATAAATTTCCTCCAAGAGAATAACATTGCTTTATAAATAGCATAAGTGCTTGACTACAATGCAAACTTTCAGTTCTTCCATAGAGCAAGGTCTGAAGCCTCTAAAAAGGATTACATATAGAAAGCAGCTAAACTCTGGAGTGTTGATAATGTCCTTTTCTTTGCATTTTTCTTACTATGATGTGTAAGGACTGCTGGCCTCAGTACTTAATGTGATGGTATAGACAAGGCTAGAGGTAATGGACAAACAGGAAAATGGAAAATTCTGATTAGATAACTAAAAAAAATAAATCACTGAGGATGGTTAAACACAGGAACTATGCACAACCTCAGAGGGCCTTGACCAGATTCAGTTTTACAGACACTTCCACTTGAATTCACAGAGACCATTTGGTTCCCTCAAATGAATTCCAGGATCAGCATTTATCCATCCACTTTCATATCAAGCTCACTCTCATATGTCCTTCTTTGCTCTCTTCTAGTAACCTTACACAACTGATCTCAGAACTGCTTTCAGTGTTATCTAGTGATTTTGGCATCTTGTAAGACTTACAGTAGGTGATTTCCCAGTATCTGCCTCACAACTAACTGTAGTTTAGTTACAGAATTTGTCTCTTAGATTCATCTCCTTTCATGTGACACAAGAGATGCTCAAAATTTCTTTAGTTTACCCTTTGTAAAATCTGCCCAGAATTCAGTGCTGTTTTCTTATATTTTCACTGAACTTTTTTTAATCCAGTTGTTTCCTTCATCCACCAACTGCAAAGAGATTCCTGATTCAGGTAGTAAATAGAGTGTATTTACAGTAGTAAATACAGAACAGGCTATCTAACATGGCATGCTTATGATGGAATACTCCCTATATATATATATATATGCTACAAGTATAAAGCAAGAATGCAGCAGCAGAGGGGAGAACAGG
Organism: Merops nubicus; assembly: GCF_000691845.1. Classification (NCBI taxonomy): domain Eukaryota; kingdom Metazoa; phylum Chordata; class Aves; order Coraciiformes; family Meropidae; genus Merops; species Merops nubicus. The sequence goes on along the minus strand of NW_008608892.1, from coordinate 5,714 downwards.
AGGGAGACATTACATTTGTAAGCATTTTCCAACAGGATCTGTTAGGGTACATGCAACCAGTTGCTTCTACAACCAAGTCAATCTCAGTCCTTATTTTCAGGACAAACACATCCCTAACTTATAAATGCTTAGTATTGAACTGTGATATTGCAAAGAGTAATCTAGGAGTGAAGACTTCAGAAAAAACATTCCATTGCTGCTGCAAAGAAAAAGAATCTGGGTGAATGAGTTTGTTCTATATTTTGCTAAAGCTCCAGGAGTGACAACAGCTGTAAAAACAAGTGTAAAACTGCTACAGCTAATTTTCCTTACCAAAGCCCTTACCTGTTATTAATGCTGACAAATCTGACAAGAGAATGGAGAAATTATTTAAAGGGGAAAAATAAATAGAAAAAAGGGCACCTAATGAAAATAAGTCTCATTTTTTTCCAGCATGAAAGACTGATACAGAGAAGACCACTGTAGTTTCACTAGTGGGTGTGATGGGATCCTTGATACAAGTGCTATCAAAAGGCATGGAATAAACTGGTGAAAACCTCATGTACAAGGGCAAGTGCCTAAGGAATGAGACACAGAACTATCCATAGAGTGGGGAGTCTCCACATAACAAAATAACTATTCTTCCTTCATTATCATTTACAGGATACCTAAATTTACCTCTGAAAAGCAGTCCTGATTTTAGAAAATACATTTCTGCTTCATCTACACTGAACTGTGTACTGACACCTTTCAGCTGATCCACTTATATTTTGTTTCAGTAGAAATGCAGCCAGTACAGCAGATTTGTTTGTCAATATTGTGAGCACCAGAAACAGCACAAGCTTTAAGTGGAACAACTGCCTAAGTCATGATCACATCAGACAAAAGCATATTTAGGCTAGTGACACATCAGTGTGATGCAGTAATAAAATGAACAGCATCAAATTCCAACATGCTGACTGAACTCATAAATAAAAAATAATTTAGTCTGCCATGTCCTTTTCTATAGTTCTCCCACCTTGCCTTGTTTGTCTTAGGTAATTGTTTTTATTAAGCTGTCCTGCATCTCCAGCTCTTCTATCTGAGTTACATGGAGAGATGGAAAAGCAGCAGCAAAGGGATATGTCATTCCTGGTAGCTGCTGCCTTTGAAGACACAGGCCAGCTGCTAAAGCAAGCAGATGCTTTCTGAGAACTCACATCCACCTTCCCAGCACATATTTCACTGCTGCTGTTCTCATTAGGAGTGCTGCCGTGTGAAGAGTGGCTTACTTCAGCTGGCATCTAACTATCCTGATGAAAAGAACTGATTTGGGTAGGTCAAGGCTATGAAATTATATAGAATAAAATGACAAAGATCTAACACACAAGTGATCCAAGTTAGATTTCAAGAACTGAGTACACAGCCTGCAGAAAATCAGACTACAGCTGAATTGTCTTTCTTGCATACTTCTTATTTTTATACTAACCTGGTACCAAGCAAAAATTTATTATTTTAAATGTTCTGAAATGACTCAAGCTCAGTAACAGTGTCCAAGAAACCTAGTTCTGTTGAATTACTTAACAGAACATCCACCTGATGCTTTTGTCCATTTGACAGACAGAGTTTAGTAGCACACAAAGACAAGAAAAACAAATTGAGACCCTGCTATGGCATTTTGTCAGAACATCAAAACACTATCACCTAATGAAATGGCCATCTATAGAATTGTTTCTACTACTTGTTTCAATTACATCCACACAATTTGTTGAATCAATTGTTCTTATAAGAATTTATTATTAAGTTTCTAGTATATATTTACAGTAGTCTTTACTTGGCTATTGTCTTTGAAGCTGCTCTGACAAGTGACTCCAAAGAATAAATTTTTTAAAGCACAGCAAGGTTTCACTACTTTTTCTTACATTATCTTGAAGGAGCTTAAAAGTCAAAATATGATACTGTGGATCAAGCATCTATGTTTACAGGCAATTGAAAGAAACAACTGATGATACAAGTATATAAGTTAAATTTTTCATAACTGTGGAATACCATAATGATCCTGTAACAGTAAACAGTACACTTAACTAAAAATCACTTCTTGCACTGTCTTTCTCTGGTTTGGTTTGGTTTTGTTTGGCTTGTCTTTCAGGTAGACAAACAGAGGACCTGACAACAAATTTACTAAACTGAAATTACCCAGATGATACTTTAGTATTTTGTTGTTTGAGTAGTGGTTGGTGGTGGTTGTTTTTTGGTTGGTTGGTTGGGGGTTTTTTTTTGGTGGTTGTTTTTTGTATTGTTTTTTAATAAGACCTCAAATTTGGAAAGATGTCAGAAAAAGACTGACAGGAAAACATCATCCAAAGACATAAAGAACAGTGCACAAAATGCTCCAGGTTTGTTTCTGGTCAGTGCAAAAAGCTCTGAGTCAGTTCAAGGGAGCTCACACAACAAATTCTTCCTGATCCTTTCTCTAGCTGTGTCCCAAAGCCCACCAGCTGAGAATGGAGCATGCTGTATTTTAATGGCTACCCCAGCAAGTATTTTGAAAGAAGGAGCTTGAAGAGTTTTCCAGAGTATTAAGAACAGTATATTGCTCAGTTTCTACCACATTTTCCTTTACTGTAGCACTGAAGATATTACTTCAGGAGATGCTACATTAAGAAGCAGTGAATGGCTAGACAACAGTACAGAAGACAGTATGACTACTGTGTCATGAAAAGTATCTCTATGTAATTTGCCAGGATAGAACTCCCCTAGAACAGCAGTAGACAAAATAAAGATTTCATCTGAACAACTGCTCAAGTTCATTCAATACTGCATTTTAATTGATCCCTTTTCTTCCATCACCAGCTTGGAAAACAAATTTTGGTTTTTTTTCAGAAGTAATTTTGACAAGTAGTTTTGAACCATCAATAAGAATTGTATTAACCTGTAGCATAAGGTTGAGGGCTGCCATCTGTCTTTGCCAGAACAGTCTCATTCAATGGTAAACACATTAGCCAAAACTTTCTTCATTTAAAGCAAGCTTTTTTATATACAAGAGAAACTTGGATTTTTTCTCCTCCAAGAATTCACTGAACTGTCCATAAACTATTTTGTGTCTAATGATAACAGTCAAATTTAAACCAACTCTTACTATGAAGAAAAAAATCCAACCAGATGTGGGTGTCAGCTTTTTTTTTATTATTTAATCTATTTTACTTCTAATACCAAAGCTAGTGAAGTAAGTTTATTTATACTTACAGAGAGCTGACTTGACCACCTTCAGATTAGATTAGTGACTACAGCAGAATCAGAGACACATTTTGGTACTGCAGCAAATTAAGTCTATTTTTGGCCCCTTAATCCATGCTGAACTATATTGCACAACTTTAGTTTGGCCACTGAATGAAGTTCAGCTCAGTAACATAGGCTCTTGAGAGCTAATCTGACAAAAACTTAACCATATGTCAAGCATATACAGGCTTTATACTAGCTCCAAGTGCAAAAATTTCAGCCTGACTGTAACAGAATCTGAGATCCAAATAATTCACTTCAGCATAAAGATCAGGCTATTGACAAGATGGAACCAAAAAAATCCACTAGATTAGGTAACAGTCCTTCATCACTGCCACATTACAGAGGAGCAAGAACATAACCATCTGTACAAATGGCATAAATGACATTACACAATGTAAGGACATTACATTGCTCAAATGTTTAAAGGTAACGAGGGGCAAGGTGGCTGAAACTTCAAAGTAGCCCATCTCATTAAAGAGTTCAAAACTCATCATTTTTCCCCAGGTATTCTTGTCAGAAAAAGATGCCAACAACGACCTTTAGGATCACAAATTATACTTTGTCTACTTTAACACCTTCATGTTTTGTGCAACTCAAAATTTGATTACCCATCCAAACTCCATACAAGTGTTACATTGGAACTGTCTCTGCACACTGGATTCAACACATTCAATGAACTTGCACTTCCTTCAAGCTGCTTGTGTTGTTGCACTATGGTAAGATAGAAAACAAGTAAAAATTTATATTAATATGCTCCAGAAGCTTTCAGATAGCCACCTGCTGATCTTGCAACATCTTGACAGTTATTTATGCAGGTGAATATCCAATTTTCTTCACATCCTGGTCATACTTATGAAAAAAAAATAAAAAACACAGAATTCCAACAGATTCCAACAAAGGCAAAGAAAACTTAAAACTAGGACTTGTTCACAGGCAATAACCATCCTAAAGAACTTTCCTAAAATATGCAAGGACAAAACCAAAACACACACAAAGAATAGGTGACATTAACTCACCTTAGAGTAACTGATACAGGTATATATTCAACATATTCAATGCTATTCCACATTTTAATACATATTCCACACGTGAGCGCATTATTTTGGCCAGTAACACATAACAGCTCAAGTCTGTGGCCTTACTGTTCTTCTGCCTTTCTTCTGACTAAACCTTAGCAATACCAGTATGCCAACTAAAATTTCTGTAATCCAATGCAGTAGCAAAAGGCAGCATTTTGCTGTACACAAATGTAACTGAGATACAAGAACTGGTCTTTTCTGAATGACTGCCTATGGTTATTTACAATTTATTATAAGTTTTATGACTTGTGGATTTAGGGTCTTTTTGACCTGATACAAGTTTTTTCAAAGAGCAGAATGAAACAAAGTCAAATGTTTATGAGTCAAAAGCCACTTAGGAAGCACTTAAGACCTAAAATATAAAGAGGGAAACAGTAGGAATGCCAGTAAGGCACCTGAACACCCTGTACCTTACATACAGCCAGTAAGAAATTTTTAAATAATTTTAAAATTTTCTTTGTGCAAGGTGCACAACAAGTGATCCTGCCCTCTCTTTTTGAAGTGAAAGACTCTGCACTTCTTGACTGACAATAAAGGAACCACAGCTGGAAAAAATATGTAGATTTAGTTTCTTCATGGATCATCAGTGGTAAACAATGTCATCGTGGATCTCCTGGGAAAGAACAAACTTATTGCAGGACATCTCCAAGAGCTTGTGGAAACACACAGACATTTTTTTGGGGCATCCAGAGGAAGTGACAAAGGTAGGGCATATGAAAAAAAAGTGTGGAAAAATGGGGAGGAAGTGGTGTACAAAGGAGTCATTAGTGTAAGCTGCAAGTCAGCAGGTTTGTTTGGCCCAGGCCTGCACCTGATCACCACAGTCTGTGGCAGGTTTTTACTGAGTCCTCCCTGCAATATTTTCTGTGTGACTTTGTTCTCTATTCTGTATAGCTGTGATGTGCAAACAAACTTCAGAGTCAGGGAACAACTATGAGGTGATCTCCATCTGAAAAAATGTAAGCCTAAGCTAGTGACCAAGCAAGAGACCTCAGGCCTAGACATGAATGTCTGATGAACTTAAAGCCTATGTTAACATTTGAGTCTGTGAATGTGGGCATGCTTGTTAACCAGGAGAGGACTGGTTAGTTAGGTTACACTAGCAAGCTTCCAATTCCCATCAGCTAGAGAAGTTTAACAGGCTGTCTGTATTCGTGTTTACCTGAGTGCTATTTCTATGTGGTGCCAGTAATGGCAAAGTTTTCTCTCCACAGTGGCCTGTGTGACCAGCCATACCCTCTGTATACTGCCATCTGAGAAGGTGTGCTCAGTCCCACCACTGCCCAGGTGTGCAAACAGGGACAGTGGCAAGCAGGCCAAGAGGAATTCCCTGTAGAGGCCACTAGGTACAGGTTCCCTTCACAAACATGTCATGATTACCCCACTGGGATTGCT
>NW_008608891.1:4621-4885 GCF_000691845.1 Merops nubicus | reverse complement strand
ATAAAATATATAAATATTAAAAATACTTGGCTTGATAGTCTAAAACGACAAGACGCTATACGTAACATAGTTTTAAATGCGGATCAAAAGATCATGTTACATTGTGTAGGAAAGATGAAGAAAGGCTTTATTCTTTGTGCCAGAGGACCTGAGGGAGGGGACGCGTCGGGGCGCGGCGCGGGTTCAGCACCTGGGCTCCGGACAGCGGCACTTGGAGGGCCGCGGGGTTCGCCCGGGGAAGGGCTGGGACGGAAACCGAGCTGG
>NW_008608891.1:1228-4580 GCF_000691845.1 Merops nubicus | reverse complement strand
CCCAACAAGGGGGGCTGCCGCAGGCCAAACCGACATCCCAGTGTCTTATGTAACGCTGTATGTTATAGACTGTTAGCAGGTGTGCTCCACAACAATTTAAATGATTTGCTCATATGGCCAAAAGAGAATCTAAGCTTAAAGGAGCATGTTGACCCAATGTGGTTTTATATTCTGAGGAGTTATTTAAAATTAATATTCTGAGCAATAAAATAATTTTAGCAACCCAAGATTACAAATTAGTTTTGAGTGATGTCAAGAGGTTGAAGTAGAAGGAAAGACAGTTTGTCTCTGGTTACATTTTTTTCCCCCCCCCCGTGGATGCATAAGATAGTTTGCAGTGTATAAATCTAGTTTGTAGAATAAAGAACTACATGATTTTTAGTGAAATATGTTGTGTTGAACTACATCATTAGAGTAAAGAGCGTGTTGCTGTGTTTTAAAATCATTTTGTCTGTACAATTCTTAACATGTGTCTTGAATCCACTGTGAAGGGATTCACAAGAAATCAGAAACAGGTTGAAAATGAGTTGTTGAAACATGTAGCTGAAATATTCTCTTCTTATTTCAATTGTGAGTTGTTGTTTGTGGTTGGGTTTTTTTCCTTCTGAGATAAATGAAAATAATGACCATGATTTTGTTTTCCTTTTTGTTTTTAGGGGTTGACACGAAATTGAAATTCACTCTTGAACCATCTTTAGGTCAAAATGGTTTTCAGCAGGTAATTTGATTAATTTTTCTCTTGAGTTTATGAAGGTCTGATTTTTTTTTCAATCAAATTACTTGTCCTAGTTCAAAAGTGCATCTGCCATCATCATGTCAGAATATTATTTGCAATTGCACCAAGAGCTGCTCCGTTACTATTTGGAAAATGCAATAAGCTTTCATTGTTTACTCAGGTATCTCATGACTCTGTGTGTCCTAGAGTATTACATTTTTGTTATGTCATTAAATAATTAATCTGTATTTTCCCCGTGAGTGGATTAACCAGTTAAACTCCGAGATGTGCGCAGTAAAATGAAATGAATTCACATATCTGCAGTGTTGTAAATGTTGCTATACTGTCACGTTAAACTAATGGTGAATTTTACACATTTTTGGATGCTTTTGCTTTTAGTGGCACGATGCACTCAAAGCAGTGGCCAGACTGCCGACAGGCATACCGAAAGAGTGGCGGAGAAAGGTAGGTGGACCTATAGGCTTTGTGGGACATGCTGCCCGTGGCTTTCTCAGGGTTTTTTAACAAACGTTTGGAAGTTTTAAGTGTAAGTTATACTGGGAATTTTTCCTAGTTTACAGTCTTCATTGGTAACCTCACAGGGCAGCTGGAGAGCCTGAGGAGACAAGTGAAGATGGTGTTTTTAGCAGTTGGACTCTTTCTGCTTGAGGCTTAGGTAACTTATTCTGGTGCTGATGATATTGCTTCATTCTGTCGGTCTCAAGGAATTGCATTGGTGAAGCTGCCCCGAAGGCAACTGAAAGGAGAGCAAATCTCCAGTGTAGGCTGTCATGCTTATGCAGGTGAAGTTGATAGATGCTAGTGCTGACAAGAACAGTCACAGAAACATTTCATGGGGGAAAGGCAGATCACCTGAATTAGGGAAGTTCAGAGTCAGGAGTGATGTAGAGTGGCAGAGTGTGCTGTTAATGGGAAATTGCACTGAGTTAGTGTTTCAGGAAAGGGTCCGGTGGGATTTTGCTAAACTTACTTTATTGCTTTCTTCAACAATGTCTGAAGTTCCCTAGCCTAAGAATAGGCATGTCTATTCATCTCTTCTGTAAAACCAAGTCAGGTGTACTTAGCTTTAAAAATGCAATTTCAGTAACATATTTTAAAAGCGTTATAAAATACGTACAGGTCCATATATTTTTGAACCACCAGATTAATTTGCATTTTCCTGTGTTCTTTTTGCTATCTTTCCAAACCAGACTGTTCTTTTTTACAGTCAAGGGGATGAGGAAGCCAAAGACTTAATAATGGCATTGTTTTCCTCACAGCACTATAACCATATATTTTATCTACAACTCCAGTGAATTCTTATGTCTGTCTAACAGCCTTTTTTCTTTGGCAAAATGTTCTTTTCCTACACTCCAGTAAGTCTCTCAGGTGCTTTTCTGTGGTACATGAGTGGCGGAGGTCATAGAATCACAGAATGGTTGAGGTTGGAAGGGACCTCTGGAGGTCATCTGGTCCGTCCTCCCTCCCCAAGCAGGGCCACCTACAGCTAGTTGCCAGGACTGTGTCCAGATGGCTTTTGAATATCTCCAAGGAAAGAGACTCCACAACCTCTCTGTGCCAGTGCTCCTGTCACCCTCACAGTAAAAGGTGTTTCCTGATGTTTGGACAGACCCTCCTGTGTTTCAGTTTGTGCCTGTTGTCCCTGGTCCTGTCATGGGGCAACACTGAGGAGAGCTTGGCACTGTGCTTTTTCTACCATCCCATCAGATTCATATAAATTGATAAGATCTCCCATGAGCCTTCTCTTCTCCAGGCTGAATGGTCCCAGCTCTCTCAGCCTTTCCTCAAAGGAGAGGTGTTCCATTCCCTTAATCCTGTTAGTGGCCCCTTACTGGACTCTCTTCAGTAGCTCTGTATCTCTGTTGTACTGGGGAGTCTGGAACAAGACCCAGCACTCCAGGTGTGTCTCACCAGGGCTGAGCAGAGAGGAAGGATCACCTCCTTCAGACTGCTGGCAGTGCTTTGCCTGGTGCAGGCCAGGAGGGTGTTGACCTTCTTTGCCACAGGGATACATTGCTGCCTCATGGTCAACTTGGTAACCACCAGGACCCCCTGCTAAGCTGCTTTCCAAGTAGGTGGTCCTCAGAATATGTTGGTGGCTGGAGTTGTTCCTCCCCAGGTGCAGGACTTTGCACGTCTCCGTGTTTAACTTCATGAGGTTCTTATCTGCTCTTGTCTCCAGCCTGTCAAGGTGCCTTTGGGCTTATCATCCACTCCTTCCAGTTTTGTGCCATCAGCACACTTGCTGAGGGTATGCTGTGCCACATCATCCAACTCAGATTTCTGTCTTTACCTTCTCATTCTGCTCATCTCTGTGTTTGCTCACACGTGACCACATGATGCTAACCAAAGAGGCAGCATTAAGGAATGTGGTCTTTTCACTGCCATTCCCTGTTTTCCCAATCGTTTTAAGATGGGTACTAAAATAAAGGAAGCATTTTGTGTCAGCAGCATGCAGATTGCCTCCTTTGCTGGCAGCAGAAGGAGCATGGTGACATCTGCATTGTTGCTGTGGCATGTGACATTTGTTTTCTGGGGCTGGCAGAGATAAAGAATCCAGTCGAACAACCTCAGTAGGATGTCAGCAATGCCAAAGGCTCCTGGGAGGCAGAACAG
>NW_008608891.1:0-1197 GCF_000691845.1 Merops nubicus | reverse complement strand
CTCCGCATGGGTGGCTTGGCAAAAGTGTGGGAAGGGAAATGGAAATGCAGAAAACATGAGATTCTGGGAGCTGTCTATAAATTCCTTCAACATGCAGCTCTCTGAGTCTTTAAATCTGTGAGAAGTGTCTGAGTTGCTTTTCTCAGTTGAGTGAGTTAATGGGTGATATAAAACTCAACCAATTTGCTTTCATGATTTCTTTCAGCTTCCTGAAGAGAATGATCCTTTGTTACTTGCTGTCATTGTATGATCTGTCGTGTGTCTTTCATGGTTCTGGAACTTTTCAAATGTTTGATAATGGTCCACCCTTTGTCTTAGATATACATGCATAAATCTGTTCTGGTAATTACTAGGCTTTAAAAATAGTTTAAATGTTTTCAGGACTCCCCATGGGACAAACAGTTTAGGAAGCCCTCTTGTAAGAGTAACTTACTCTGATTCAAACGACAATGTCGGATCAATCCCAAATGGTTAATACAAGACGCCATTTCTTCTGCAAAGTTAATCAGAAGATACCTCTGGTAAAGAGAAACACCACTAGATTTCTTTTGTGTGGTTTCCAGGAGGTGAATCCATGACTGAGTTTAAGGAAAGCCTGTGGCAGTGTTACCTTTTTATAAAAACTCCTTCTTAGTTACGGGGTTAGAAGGGCTAAACTGCCAAGGAGGGTCCTTGCAGGGGAGCCTGCTTCCATCTTGGAGAGCCTCTGGGGAGTCAGTTTCTGATGATGGATTTGCATCTTTGTAAGCAGTTCACAGATCTTACTTAAGATCTACTTAATGCTGTCTCCTCCCTTTCTGTTTTAGGGAGCAAGGCATTAATTTAATTGTGTAAAAACTTGTTTTGGATACCGTCCTCTTCTGCATATTTCAAGTCTAACAGCAGATCACATATGGGTGAGGTTCATGTGACAGTATATATCAAAACAGTCAGTATTTTATCTGAGAAATAATTCGTTTTGTTGACTTTCTTTGTGCATTTCTAGGTTTGGCTGACCCTAGCTGATCAGTACTTGCACAGTATAGCCATCGACTGGGATAAAACCATGCGCTTCACGTTCAATGAAAGGAGTAATCCTGATGATGACTCTATGGGCATCCAGATAGTAAAGGTAGACAGCTAATTTGTTCTTTCTTAATTTTTTTTTTTTTAATGAAAACTTGAGGGTTTTATTTTTAATAGATGGAATTTGGATTT
>NW_008608890.1:74075-77328 GCF_000691845.1 Merops nubicus | reverse complement strand
TTCGTGCCGGGACGCGGGGGTACCCTCACATCTCCCTTTCCCTGCGGCCGCCTCCCTGTCCCCGAAACCAGGAAACGGGTTAAAAGTTCAGCTCCAGGAAGTAAAAGACGAGCCCGGGCTTTTCCTGAGGTCTGACCGTAGTTGCAGGGGGTTCTCCCCGCTCATCCAGGCCGTAGAAAACATGCCTATGTGTATGGGCTACCTGTAACTGCGACGGCTCCCGTTACGAGCTTTTTTTGGCATTAGGCTACTATTAGGGTAAAGGGTAGTTTATTGACTGCGCCTCGTAATGTTTCATCGGTCATGTCATAGTAGGAAATACTTGCAAATTTTTACATGAGTAGGCATGGAAAAGGAGGACTTCAGAGGGTGTTTCTAGAGAAGGATGGGTGGTGCAGCTGATACGGACTTCCTCTGTATTTGGCGCTTATACTTATCTGTGTTCAGCATCTGTGCACATCAATATGTAGGTTTATTAAGTCTACTCCTAAATTCTGGTCTTTCGTAAGTAACTTCAAAGTAGGTGAAGATTTCAGTAGGTTGTACTTGTAGCTAAGCTGTGAGATAAAAAGCAAGCTGATTTGCATGGTTAGAAGTCATCCCATTATTTATGTGATTAGGAGTGATATACACAAAACGCTTTACTGGTGACTTTTCCCTCATAAATTCTTGTGAACTGTGAAGATATTTCAGACTTAATAATTGGCATACTTTTTTAGGCCTCTTTTTTCCTAAACTGAACGGTGGTGGCACAGAATTAATTGAAAGTGATTCATTAACCAGTTGTGAGGGGTTGTTTCCACTGTTTACTTCTAGGCAGGCAAATATGCCTTAAAAGTTAAAATCACAGTGAGCATGTAAAGTACATTCCCCTGGATTTATAGAAGAAAGTTCATTAAGTGTATTTGATTTTAAAAATTCATGTTAATTTTTTTTAATTTGAGAGAAGAATAGGCATCTTCAACATTCCTGATACTAGAAAGCTCACCTAAGTAGCTGGTAACAAAACCACATTTCTTTCAGTGATTAGCAGTACAGGTAAATCCTTAAAGAAAGCTTAATAAGGCTAGGTAGAAACCTAGAAGTTGTGGTCAGTACACATCCCAAAAATATCCGGTGAAACTTCTGAGGTAAAATTCTCAGCATGGTTGTGAAAGATTTATTGTAACTCTGTGTTGAATTGAAATTATGTTTTGATGTTAGAATTTTCTTTTTTACCCGTGTTCACATTTCCAGAGTTTCTTAAGTAATGTAAATGTTTTTATTTACTGAAAACTTTGTATGTTATTTTTTTCTAGGCAGGTATTAATATTGCTGTGAAAAACCAGCAAGTTTGTGATTCTTAACAATGTTACTGTGAGAGTAGTGGAAACAAATGAAATAAATGTAACAATTTACCTGCATTTCATTTGTGTACAGTGCAATTTGTGCTCATTAATTTTCCATAAATACTGAAGCTAAGTTATACTTACCTGTAAAGTTGTCTACTTTTAAGCTGTATTGGTACTGAAGAGTAATAACTTTGAAAACTTCATTAATCTGCACTTAAAAAAACACAAGTTCTTCTGTATATTGAGTCCGAGATTGGAATATTTTTATAGGATACCTTATTTTCAACTCTTCTCTCAGAATTATACAAGACTCTGTGCCTTTATGGTATGTTTATATTCTGTTGTAGTAGTCTTTAGATATTTTAGATAAAGGTTTATTACAGACTAACAGAACCAATTGTAACTTCAGTTCACAGTAAAGTACGAATCACAAAATCAACGTTTGCAAAGATATACTGAAGTACAAAATAAGTTAGATGATTTATTTGAAGAGAAAGTTTAATGAAATCTGTTTCGCTTGAAAATTTTTTTGTAGTTTATAGTCTTAAAATTATGTAAAAGGAATGCAATCAAAAGCAATCACTAGCCTTGCTGCACTAGTGAAGTGTACTGCAATGTCTGTTATAGTGCTTTATAACTATCTGTATGCTTTAAAACAGACAAGTTATCAGCAGTTTGGACTAATAGGGCCTGAAACGTGCTTGATCAGGTTTTAGTACTGGATCACTTCTAGAGCTCTCGGAAGTTCTTTCTTTGCTTCCACTGCGTAAGTATGACCTTCATAAAACATGTAGTCTAGTAGGTCAGCTTGAATACAGTTTCAATAGTGTGAGAAGAAAAAGCCACACCAATTCTTTTTTTTTTTTAGTAGTTGGTGAAAGGTGGAATTTATCTCAAGTAGATAATGTATACTAGAAGATAAGAGATATGTACCTTGAAGTTTAACAATTCGTTTTAAAAGGTGAATCTCGTTCCAAGGTGAACACCTGGTATTGCTTGGTTTAGACGTTTTGTTCACTGGCTGGTGCTCTAATTTTGCTGTGCATAGAGTGGTATGGAGTTTGGGCAATATTTTTTGCAGCTTTTAGTATCATGTTTTGTTGTATGTGCTGAAGATGCATGCAGGCATAGTAGAACAGTACTGAATTACCCATACATAATGTCCTTTGGGGAACAGAAATAACAGATACAACCTCTCCTACCTGAGAATCATAAAAAAAAAAAACAAAAAAAAAACAAAAAAAAAAAAAAACACAAAAAAAAAAAAAAAAAAAAAAAAAACAACACAAAGTGCAATAGAAAATATGGAAGAGAGAACTGATAAAAGCCCCAGAAAGCTTGGATTTAACGGAAGTGATCATGCTTTGGCTAGGCTTATCAGATGCTGAACATCACTGCAAAACTGTGATGAATTGTGTGCTTTTACTGGTACAACACACATGTCTATGTTGCTAGGACTTCTGAGTTGTATCATACTGTTTTGTGCTGCTGGATACTGAACTACCTATTTCCCAGTGAGCAGGAAGAATTTTTTTTTTTTTCTGGACACATGGGGGAGTTGTGAGAAGGTATTTATGAGCCATTAGAATCTGATTTAGTTTGCATCCTTGCTTTAAATTGAGAAGCATGCTAGCCTTCATTAACATGTCACTCACTCTCCAGCATTTATGTGGGGTTTAAAATAAAAACATTACAGGTAAGATTGGATGATACACTGTCTGATAAAGGCAGCTGTCAGATGGTTGGTTCAGAAATGCCTGTGGTAATTAGAAATAAGTAAAATTGGATGTTTAGATAATAACTTCGAAATACCATTGCCCAAAAGCCTAAGATTACATTTTATTTTTACCTTTATAGATTCAGTTATGCAGCATAGCAAAGCCACTGTGCCAAGTTACTGCTGTGTGGTGGTGCTGCCCTGG
>NW_008608890.1:60669-74044 GCF_000691845.1 Merops nubicus | reverse complement strand
CCTGCTTCTCCTTCACTGATGCTTGTGTTTGATGGTGCAAAAAGTCGATTCAACCTGCAAATTTAAATGACATAAGTTAATAATTTCCTGCCAGACATGTAAATTCCATTGATGTCTTGTGCAGACACAAAGCCCAGTGGGAAGAAAGAGGGTGGAGGGAAAAAAAAGCATCAGGTACCTGTGTACTACTTGCACTGGTGGTGCTGTACTGTCTAACTGTGCACTAAATACAAGTTTTCAGTGAAGGGAAAAGATGCTGACCTGACTTTTTTGTTACATGCTTTTGTTTTACCAAAAACTCATTTGACCAAAAGAGAGAGTGTATTTTACAGCTGAATCAGTTTTAGGCCAACACAAGGGAAGAAGAGAAATGGAGTAGGTGAAATAGGGTAGCCTGACCTACAATTTTGCTGGCAGTTATGAAACTACAGCCTGAATAAATTCTTCCGTGAAATTCAGGTTGGGAGGTATATGGTAGGATTACTGGCTTTTAGTATTCTTGAGCATGTAAGCGCTAAATCTGAGTGTTATGTACACTCTTTAATGTCCCATATAAAAGGAAATTTTTTTTAAGAGAAAAAAACCTCTACATTGAAAACAGCTTGAAGTAGTACATCTTTCTTTGATTATCTTAATTAAAATCATAATAATTATTTCTTTAAAAACCCCATTATATTCTGGCATTTCAGATTTGCAAATCAGTGATGACACTTGTACTAAAAAGACTTGTCCAATAAGGTAGCCTGGCTGCTGAATAATTTCTGATAGTCTATCAAGTCATATTCTGTGCTTTTTTCCCCCACTAACAAATTTAAGTTATAATATAATTATTTACCTTTATCTTAATCTGCATGGTTTAGCATAAAGTTAGTGAAGTGCTGGAGCAGGCCCAGAGAAGGGGAGCAAGGCTGGTGAGAGGGCTGGAAAATATGCCTTATGAGGACCAGCTGACGGAACTGGGGTGTTTAGAGAAGAGGAGACTGAGAGGAGACCTTATTGCTCTCTACAACTACCTAAAAGGAGGTTGTGGTGAGGCTGGTGTTGGTCTCTTCTCCCAAATTACTGATGATAGGACTAGAGGAAATGGCCTCAAGTTGTACCAGGGAAGATTTTGGTTGGATATTGGGAAGAATTTCTTCACTGAGAGAGTGGTTAGGCACTGGAATGTGTTGCCCAGGGTGGTGGTGGAGTCATCATCCCTGGAAGGGTTCAAAAAACGAGTAGATGTAGCACTTGAGGCTATGATCTAGTGGTTAGGGAAATGGTGGGAGGAAGGTTGAACTTGATGACCCTAGAGGTCCTTTCCAACCATACAATCACTATGATTCTATAAACTTCACCTTTTAGAACAGTGCATGCTTGATTTATCCTCTTATGGGAAGTTGAATTGTCATCTTTTATTGCAATATATATAAATTTAATATATGCATGTTTACATTGGTAAACTTTCAGTACTGTTTATTACCAATCTTCCTTACAAAGGTAGATTCTGTAAGGATTTCTGCTATAATCTCCCCAGATAGAGGGAGCCTGTCCAGCCTGTAGATCTCCAGGCCCTCCTCTCTGAAGACAGGGCTGACATTTGTCTTCCAGTTGTCAGAAACCACCCCTCCGTCACTATAACCTTTCAAAAAGGTGATAGAAAACACTGAAGTGGCATCAGCCAGTTCCCTCAGCACTCTTGGATGCATTCCATCTGATCCCATGAACTTCTGTATATCCAGCTGGCTGAAGTGCTCCCTAAATCTTTTCCTCTGCTGCAGGTACTGCTTCACTCCCACAGACTGGGAAGGTTTTGTCTAGGGAGGGGAATAAGGGTCTTCATTGTGTTCTTTGGGAAAACAACCATGAGGAATGAACTTAACAGCAAATGACTTAGTATAAACCACGGAATAGTTGCTTTATATAGGTGCTCAGGGTGTGCCAGGAGGCTTATGGCTAAAATGCCATCGTGTTATGTTTTGCCCTTTGCATAAGCTCAGCTGGAAGGTGAGAATGTGTGCCTCAGACTCCCTGTCTGTCCAGTGGAGTTTGCATCTGTTCAGAAGGGCAACTGTAGATACTTTCTTTACAACTCTCAAGGGATGCCGTAGACCTTCATTTCACAAAAATCTTTCGCAGGGCTTGCCACCTTGAGGCATTTGCTTAAGTGCTCTGCCTAATTCTGTTTAAAATACTTCCTTGAATTTCCTTCTCAGCCTATAAGAATAAAGCTTCATTCTTTGAGAGTTTTTGTCATAGGAAATGCCATGTCAAGTTTAGCAAGTTTTTGGAAGACTATCAAAAGCTGACTATTGTCACTCTCAGATTTCTGTATCCTAAAGGGTTCCTGTCCTCTAGCTTAGCATTTCAACAAAGTATAACATTGGCTTACTCCCCTAGGTTGCCTGGAAAGGCATCATGCAGTCTTTGATGTTTTGTTAATGGCAACATGATACATGCAATTGTCAGAGCAGCTCCCTTGAACCGTATCTAGAGGCTCACGGTTCAATGTTCCTTACTGTAGGTTTCCTGATCATATCCCTATTTGAAAAGACCTCTGTCTTGCAGGCTCTATTTAAAACAAAACTAAAACAACAGAAACAAACCCTAGTTTTTCAGTGACAACAAAATAATGGTGGTATTTTGTCACAGAGGTTGAGATCGGTGTGCATGCTATTGTAATGATTTCTTGGGGTGCAACAATCTCAGATTCTGTGATGTCTTCCTTTTTTATGCAGAAATTGCAATTACAAAAACTGGAGCTAGCAGTTGTACTTGTCTCCTGCACCTCAGTGAAGTCATCTTTCCTGTTTAACAAACTTTTGTCATGGGATCCTGTAAATTTTTGTTACCAGGGCTGGGTTACTTATTAAGCTATCTTTCTGAAGAAAATTCCTTTTGATATATACCTGGTTTTATTAGAAGGAGATATACTGTCCAAAGTCTGCAACTGACAGGCAAGCAATGTTAATGTTATTCATGCTTCTGGAAGTGTAAGTAAATGTTCATGTTGAAGTCTTGATTTCAACCCTCTCTGAAGTCCCTTTTTCAGAAGACCTATGAAGTAGCATATACTGTACATGATTACATGATGTATGGCTGCTTTGGTTTAGCAAGAGGAGAGCAGGAAGAGTGTTTGTATTAAGTGTTGACTGATAGAGTACTTAAAAAATAAGGATTTTTTTTTTTAAGTTTTGGGTCAGGTGAAAATCAATAAAATTGTTTCTCTGTGTGATCACAGAAAGTGTATACATTTTGGTTAAGGAAAAGTCGTTTGTTTTTTTTTCTGAAAAGTCTCTGCTTTTGCTTAGCAGAGAGAACAGTTAGAATGCTTTTTAATGTCAGTAGTCTTTCGCTATCTTGTCCCAGTTGTTAGCACATAAAAACTACTCTGTGACTCAGTTGAGTGCAGTTTCTCAGCTTTCCACAGGGTCATGAGACCTGGATCAGGTCCAAAGTATTACCGGGTCTTCAGTAAGTTGTCATGCTTTAGAACACATTTGTTTTTTAGGTGCCTGATGCTATTCAAAGAGTACCTTGCAATACTGAGAAAAAAATGGCTTATAACAATTTAAGGAATGCATTATTAGAAGCCTCCTACCACAGAAAAGTTGAAGATAATTTAAATGGTTAAATGGTCTTCGAATGATGGATTACAGAAGATTTACATGTCCTTCCACGTACTAATGCCTTAGTTTTGATAGTTCTTGAAGTGAGTTATTAGTACTGTTCTAGACTTTGGTTCATTTTAAAATTAAAACTTTAGGTAAGTTTTAGCTTATATCACTTAGTTTTCAAGCTTATTTTCTTCAGTGTTGACACTTTAGAGTTATATACCTGGAACTGGAAAGCATGTACCTTGTAGTCAGGCCAATGTATATTGTACATCAGTTTCATACATCAGGTGGCCTCAGGCTAATCTGGTTTAGTTCTTAGAAGTTCTTGGGCCGTAAAAGGTGTTTCCGCTTCATTTTGCGGGATTATGTTGGAAGTTATGAGAGAAACATCAGACAGGGGCATCCTTCATCCTCAAAATTCCTCATGCTGGTTGGCTGCTAAAACTTTGGATTTGTCCTGTGTCTTATTTGGATTAGAATCCATGCAGACTTCCTTAAATCACATATTTTGTAAATATTTTTAGACACCTAAGAGGCTTTTAGAAAGATGGTTGAGAATGGACTTGTATATTGAGCCTAAGAGTGACAGGAAATTAGAATGAAGTTTTGTTGTTGGAGTGTATTTGTAGGCAACAGTCAAGAGTCAAAATTTGCAGAAGCCTACAGTGCTATCAGGAAATTTGAATGTTCTTTGTCTGCAGTATATCATTGCTTGGATTTTAAAAAAGTGACAGTATCATCTTGTGCAAATTGCTATGAAATGCAAGTTATGCATTTGGAAGTATTAATTTAGTTGGTCATCTTGTGTTGCTCATTGAGCTTATTGGCAATCAGACATTCTAATCCCCTGAAAAGAAACGGGCACTGATAAGTCTGTGGTATTAATTGAAGATGATCTTGTGATGAACCATGTAAGGAAAGGTTAATCTGTGTTTCTGCCTACGAAATTGTCTTCCTTGTCAACAGTGTTTTTTCTTTATGAAAATGTATACCAAAACTTTTCCTCAGTAGTGTTAGATTTATCTCATTGGGCCTCCCTGGACCTTGTCAGTATAGATATCTGAAGAAAAATATTGCATGAAATCTCTGAGAACTCTCACATTTAGGTTGGTCTGAGGTTCAACTCATTATGAGATACCCTGCTTTTCCTTCCAGAATCAAAGAATTCTGGAGAAAATTGGAGGCTTTACTTTCCATTTGATCTCAAGTGCTACACTGCAGTATTTCTTCAGGGGGAAAAAAGAAAGGTGATAGCTCAAGTCAAGTTCTTGAAAAATCAAGCATAAACTGAAGGAAGGAGGACTTAGAAGCTAGGTGAGGAGTCAGAACTGTGGGGCAAACACTTGCATACATGCACTAAAGTAAGAAGGTATGGTGAAAAAAGTAACAAAACAGAAGAGGAAATGAAAAAAAAAAAAAGTTTATATGTCCTTGAAGCAGAAACTGGTGCATAATGTTATACTGTTGACTGTTGTTGCCCAGCCTTCAGAATGTAGTAGTAGCTACTATGACATGCAGTTCCTGTGATATGGGAAGAAGTCTTATGTTCTTCATGAGGATGTGGTTCAAGGTTACCAGTGCAACTTGGAACTGGAAAACCAGCAACTTGGATGTCCTGTATTTAATTTCATATTCTTGATGTAGATAAGTTTGTCTACAACAGCTTTCAGTAGACAGCTAAGGGTTTACATCAGGTCTATCTCTTCATAAATGAAATGGTTGACAGCTGAATTTCTGTATCCTTTTTGTGAAAAATGATGTGCTACAGCTAGTAAAGATGATGAAATGTTTACTGCATTCAGTGTCTTTATATCATGACATTACATCTCAATGAACTAAAAAGAGGAGTGTCTTGTTTCAATAAAAACCATGTGGTTCACTGAAACACTTTCTAAGGTTTTGGACTATGCTTTATCAACAGGTCATGTAGAACTTGTATGAAAAATTTTACTAAACACTGACAGTGCTGAAGTATTCCTTATAAAAATACATTTGGCAATATATTGCTGTCACAGGTGGCTTAAAAAAAAAAAAACCTTGACTTTGTAAGCATAACTTCTTGCAGTGTTATTATGCACCTTTGAGTGATTTGACACACAGCATAGTTTCTGTAATGAGTAGTGGATTCATTCCTCAAAAACAGTTGCTTCTGTGGGGTTGAAAGAGTAAAGGATTAGTTTTTATGCTTGTTTTGTAAAGTATATCAAAGAATACTGCAGGACTTTCTTTCAAACAGGGTGAATGTTTTCAAGCCAGTTACTGATAAATTATACAAAAGACATGCAATTACTCCTTGGAGTTTTGAAACATCATACATAACTTAATGTCTTTAAGTCACTGCTGGCTTTAATGTTTGGTGCATCAAGAAACATGACATAATTTGTGTCATATATTATCTGGCTTTGAAATGAGAACCACTGAAGGTATCTTACCTCTGACTTTAGATTCTAGATATAGATACCTAAGCTGATTCCTTATGATTGGCTATTTTAAATAGAAATTGTTCTGGAACTATTTTTCACTGTATATGTAATATATACTGTGCACCCTACATCCATTGCCAAGACAGTGTTTTGCTCCACAAGTTGAGTTGTGTTGTGGGGTTTTTTTTGTGGTTTTGTGTTTTTGTTTGGTTGGGTTTTTTTGTGGGCCTTTTTTTCTGTTTCTCCATGTATTTTTCTGTTGGGACTTCTATCTTTTTTTGGTCTCTGATCACAGTTACTGAATCACTTAATCATAATAATCCCTTCCACAACATCTGTTTACTTTTGCAGGTAGACAAAATATTTTTCATGCATAGTATTTTAGTGCTGGTCTTTGTATCAAAGTGTGTTGAGACTGTATCGGTGTTGAATGTGCAGGGCTATTAAATTCATTCCCATTAAATACATGCTGTACTGCAAATTTATTGTGCATGCATGTCTATGGTTGGGATATATTAACTAATAAGGAGGTTTCCTGGCTGGAAACTGTATTTAATCAGAAGGAGTGACTAAAATCAGAATTAACCCAATGTCTATAGTGCATATAGCGGCTTCTTGTCTGCAGGAAAATAATGCTATGTGAGCTTCTTTACAGTTTTGATTCTTATGATTTTTGGCCTGTTGGCCATTAGAAAGTAGGCAAAAGTTCATTTCAGCGGCGTATCTGACAGGTGTCTGGGCAGCACAAGGAGTTTTCCATTCTGTTATTGATCTACTAATGCTAAACTTGGAGTGAAACATACTATGTTACAGTAAAATGTCTAACGTCTGGTGTAAACACAGAACTGATATGGTGGTTCTCTCTATGCATACTATAGATCTGTGCAGACTTCTCAAATGTTCATGCTTCTGATGAGTTCTGCATGTCTCATCTTCCATCATGATCAAAGTTTTTCACTGTTTTCTTTCATGTACTCTCAGTGGGAGTCAGTGATATTCCTGTAGAAGGGAGTGTCTGAAATAGACTGAAATGAATATATGTACTTGGAGATATGTATTTAATATCTTTACGTGTGGTTGAATCCACATGCTACAGGATGTTGTGTTGCTAGGTGGCATGATTGACTTTTAATTTTTCTGTGTTTGACACATAGAATATAAACATTCTGAGAAGATACTTCAGTGTCGTGAGTGCAGTGTGAAACTGGAAGTACAGTTCTAGGGACACAGAACAAAGGTGTTCAGATGTTGCACTTCTCATGTTTGGATCAGGAGTACATCTCTGAAACCTCTCTCAAGCATTCCTGTCTATCAGTGATATAGTGTAGTAATTTTGGAGTAAATGGACCATGCTCATCTTAAAGTGGAAGATGTCTTCCAAGGTCCACCTAACACACTCCAACTGGAAGCGTGCATTCTGTCTGTGGAACCAGAGTAGAATGAATCTGAAGTGTACACAGAAGAAAAAAGAAAACTAAAGTGCATATAAAGTGGAAGTTGAGTCCTCATCACCAGCTGTTTTGTACCACAGATCTGCCATGCCTGCTAGTGTGATTGTAACCTTAGTAGTTTCCCAGAGATGCTTAAGCTTTTATTTTTTTATCTTCTCAGGGCAGTATGGAAATCCTCTAAATAAGTACATTAGACATTATGAAGGATTGTCTTATGATGTGGATTTGTTACACCAAAAACACCAGCGTGCCAAAAGAGCAGTGTCGCATGAAGATCAGTTCTTGCACCTGGATTTTCATGCTCATGGAAGGTTAGTAATATTTTAAAAGGTACTTGTATGAATAAAATATTCAAAATATGTGTTTTAACTATAGTGAAATGTAAATGGTGGAGTAGTCATCAAACTAATGTTAGGTAGAATACACTAGTGCTTAGGGCACACTAGTGAACTATGTAGTGAAGCATTTGTTCTGATGTCCAATATAAGTGTGAAATTGTTGCTTATAATCACTTGTTTACTTATGGTGGTAATGATTAATGCACTTTGAAGCTTAAACATTGGGATCATACAAGGTACAGAATAGTAGTAGTAGTTGATTCTAATAACGCATCTGGGGCATGATTTTTACAAAAGTTATGTCTAAGTGCCTAAGGAGACTTTACTGAGAAAAAAGTAAATATCAAATCATATTGGAAATTACAAAATGGGCCAAAAAAGTTTCCTGTTTCAGGTGTAATGGTTTCATCGGTTTCCTGTGCTGTTGTGGAATTTAGCACTTGTTTGACATGAGGAAAACATAATTGCTGTTACAAGAGTTGCTTTACCTTGCATTTAACATGTGGTTGTAAGATCCAGTACAAAAGTTAGATACTCAGTGTGAACATCTTGCTTCCCAAGTGCTTCTACTTGGGAAGATCTCTTTGTACCCTAGAATTGACTGCTTTTTGTATAAACATGAAGAAACATGACGAAAGTCAAAATAGTTCTGCCAGTATCTTTGTTTCTTTGACTTTCTCCTTTGCAGCACCAATGTCTTAATATATTTTAGGATATGTGCAATGCCCTTGCTTTTCCAGTTATTTCAGCTACAACTGAAGTAATTAGAAGTTGCTAAATAATTGCTAGCCATATATAGAAAAATGGCAAGTTTGTCAGAGCAAAGGTCAAGACAGGTCTTCTAAATCTGGTTGAAATGTTGCTTGGAGTCAGCATTCTGCTACAGTGCCAGCTTGCAATTTCTTCAAGGAATGAACAAGGTGCTACTGGAGGTGTATGGTGTGACTGAGTTGCAGTGCATGCTCCCAAAAAGTTAGCATTAGAGTTGTATTTATTTGTAACTGCTGTAGAACTGCAACCCAAATCCTGAATTTGAAGTCTTATCCTTAAAGCCATATTTTTTGGTGTGATTTTTAGTAGAGGGAACTTTGTTCTTTTAAGAAGAGTCATACTGCTTCTGTCTCTGCCATAGCTTCACAGGCAATCTCTAGTCTTTGCTATTAAATTGTTATAATAAACAAGTCTGCAGAGTAGAATGTTTCAGACACTCTTCATATTGTAAACCTCTCCAATTCTAGATCTCCAGCAAGGTTGCAAGACAGTGAAGTTTAGTTTGAGCCTAACGTTGCCACTGTTAAGCTGCAGGCTGATGGTTAATTTAGGCTTCCCAAAGTGTGTACTACCTCAGAGAGGAACAGGCCTGACTTCATTCCCAGCATCATCTTTGTGCTAGCACAAGTAGTCTTAAAACCATGAAAGGTATAGGATCTGGGAACTGATCCAGCTGAAAACTATTTGTCAAAAAAATATCAGTGTGACTTCAGGAGTGATGGAGTGGAGGATGAGAGTATTATTTCTGGGAGCAGTCTGCATTTCAGCCCACTTGAGCAGGTTTATCTTGTTATTGGTAAAAATCACATAATATTCTTCTGTGTAACAGAACTTTTAGCTTAGCTTGAGCAGTCTATCGATGTTAATGAGGTGGGCTGAAAATCCTTAATTGTATAAAAATGTTAACCATACCTGTGATACAGAGGTTTTAGAAAACATTTCCTCTTTTACTTCATGGATCTTAGTCACACCAGACCTTAGACAAATAGGTTTATAAAGATTTTGATAACAGCAGTGTTGGTGTTTATATGTGCAATTGATTCTAAATCCCTATGCTATGAGGCACAATTCCATCATTAACTGAGGAAGTTGAATGCAGACTTACTATAAGGTGACACCAGTTCATAATGTAGGATTTTGGTAGTTTTCTGTGACGTACATAACACTTCCTGTCAAAGAGAAGATAGCTGACAGGCTGTAATTTTAGTCCACAAATTCTGACTGTGTTCTTTTGAAATATTTTTCATTTTTCTTTAAATATGAATTAGGAAGGATCAAGTGAATTGTGTTTTACTTCATACAGTGTATTTAGTAGCTTTGAAGACATGTAGCAGTTTGAAAAACAATGTTAATTACTTTTTTTGTAGTTGTAGTTAATTGTGAATAACTATGTGGTGTCTGTAATTACTGAGAATTGCAACATTAAAACCTTTCTATTAAATGTTCTGATTACTTTGTGCTACGGTAGGAAATAAAGTTTTGACAAAATACTAAAACAATTTAGATTTAGCCCATGGACTCTTAAAGTGCTGCTTTATTTAAATACAGGTTATGAAACTCAAAAGCCTTCAGTCAGTGTGAGATTTGATATTCTGAAAATTTAAACATGATTTTTTGAATGGCCTTGTATCAAATATTTACATTTTATTTTAAATTTTATTTACATTTTTTTGAAATTATAATCTTCCATTTTGAGTTGGCTTATGATGAAATGGCTGTCTCTTGTAGCCAGGAAACAATGGAAAAGCTGTCCTAATTACTGTGGTTCACTACTGGAAACAACAAATGAACTGTTCTTTTCAGTAGATTGTTTGGATTTAAGAACTGTATGTCATAGTACTTTGAAATATAAAATATTGTTTTATATTTATATTCATAAATATTTTATATATATCACATGCTTTTATCAAGTTAAAGCAACCATTTAACCAAGGGCTAATAATGAAATAGCTACTGTGATGATTTCACAGCAGATTCAGTAGTTCTACTAACAGTTATATAACATGTCATCACTGACAAACCCTGCCTCATTTAACATTCATCAGAAAGTTAAATGCTACCCAATATGCTATTAAGAACAGAAAGTTTTCAAGGTTTTTGTTGTTGGGTAATCCAGAATACAATTTAGGGCTGGATGCAATGAAGTAAACCAAACCAACCACTGTTCAATGCTGAAACACTATCTTAATAGAGCAGTTAAAATTGCTGAAACTAAGATATGGATACCTATTAATTTGTTTAAATTGTAAACTGTGCTGTTTATATGAGTTATTATTGCTTCACCAGTGGTGCAAAATGTGCTCATTTCTAAAATGCTTCAAACTGGAAGGAAAGTGAGGTTTTAAAAAAATCCCAGTTATGTATCATAGCTCTTCCACCTGCTAGTTTGTATTGAGTGTTTTAGTGTAAGTTAACTTAAGGTACCCTTTGAGTCCAGGGAAGATAATGAATGCTCAGTGCTAATACTAATTAGCTAAGTTCCTGATATAAAGTAACTTTTGAACCCACTACCCCTCCACCTCCTCCACACCACTCCCACCACCCCCCAAAAAAAAGAGCAATGCCTTTGGCACGATTTTGAGATACAGTGAAAGAATTTAATATGACATAACTTTTTACCAGACAAGCATAATATTCACTGTCTTGAAAATGAAGTGGGGGCATGACTAAAACTGACATTGTGTTTTATACCAAGTTTTGACTTTGTGTACCTGCACTTGTTCACTTACTGAACACAACCCTACCCATGCAGAGAAGTTGGAAAGTTGTCTTCATAATTTTTTTTCAGTATAAACATCTGCGGTGTATTTATTATAGAACATCTTAAACCAAATACCGAACATCTTAAACTGAATACCTAACAACTGTAGAATATTAGAAATATAATTAATACTGCATCCATAGTAATTTAATTTTAAGGAAAGAGCTTGAAAAACTTGCCTGATACCTGATATTCTCTGAACTCTACATTTTCACCTGATGACAAAACTGAATTCCTGAGACCCTGATGCATTCAGAAGAATAAAGGAACTGCATCTATGCAGTGGTTAACTGTACTGCCAGTCAACTTTTTACTTAATGCATTCCTAATAACTTATGCTAATTTTTTCTTAATTTGTCCTGTTAATCACCCATCCACACCCACTTCCACGCTTTTTCTCCTGGACTATAGTTGACAATCGTTGCTTTGGAAAGTTGCCTACAATTTGAGTGAACAGCTGAATTTTCAAGTGGTTCTTGAACACATGATAACACCTGCTTATTACTAAATTAAAGATACATTAAGAACTTCTTTCAGATGTTTTGCAATTTAGTTACAGTTTTCATTATATTTTTAGCTAAAATTTTAGTTTCTAATAAAATAAGTTATGTTCAGATGTATTTGTTGGAATATGTGGTCTATGCATCATCCTTATAATAGGAAAACTGTTACTGGAAATACTTGCAACATCACTTCTTTGTAAGATAGAAATAAAAAGACCTTTCACATTGCTTGTGAATATTGAAGCATTAATTTGTTAAATATTGTTAGGTTGTTCCGTAAAACCTGAGATAGTTTAAAAACAGGGGCTTCACTAATAAAAATGCTTCTCCATGTTTTAATTTGGGCTTACAAGCAATGACTGTTAAATCCAGATTCTTTTAGCCCAGCATATTCAAACATTAAAAACAACCTCAATACAGGATTAAAATCATGTAAATATTAGATGATTATGTCAGCAGGTGCAACTGGAATAACATGTTCTTTAGCCTCTCCTACCTTAAACATTTTATTGGAACTCAAAAGTACTTACTGACTCGTGCTCCAGAATGTAATGGACTGTTGTATTTTGAGATAATTCTGCAGAAATGCTTGTAGAGGTTTGCATTATGAACTCAGAAACTTGAATACCTTCGAACTAATGATGAAACACAAGGTTTGCTTCCACTTCATTAAAAATCAGTGACACTGGTTGTTTGTAGTGATCCTTGGTGACCGTTAGACAATTTTCCTTCTTTTATTTTCTTATTGATCAGAATGTTCTTGCCTACTGTTCTGCGTTGCTACAAAGACATACTCCTATGTATCAGAAAGAGCCCAGGTATCCAGCTCTGCTCTGTAACTTTAGAACTGTAATAATAGCTGTATTTTGGAGGGGAGGGAGTTTAGAAAAATCTTATTGTCCTGTGCTTTTTGGGTTTGTAGGGGGAAGGAGGAAGGGAGAAGAGTTTGTCTTCATGATTCTCTGTAACAAGGCTAATAATATTCGTGTGCCTAACATGGCAAAGTCCAGTGAGCACCAAGATTTAGTCATCATTATTTCCAAAAATTTAACAGCTAAAGTGCCTGTAGGTGCTTTCAGAAGTGACATTGGGTGCCAGGAGGATGTGAGACAAACTTCCACCTGAGGTTCTTTTGCCTGATTATGTCAAAGTGCTAAGAGAAGCATTTGATCAGTAAGCAACTGGAAAAAACTGCATCATTCTCAGTACTGCTACTAGTAGGGTACTACATGTCACTACATATCATTTTTTTTTTTTTTCCCCAATAGTTCATAAGAAAATTTTTCACAATGTCTTCAGTATTAGGAAAATGCTGTGTGAAGCTATAATATGTTGCAGAATGACCATGTGATTCAACTGCTTCAATAAATGATTGGTTAAGTGTTCTACTACTTTTTAAAGTGTTGTGCATTGAGGAGTAACAATGAGAGTAAAGTAACAATGTTGTGCATTGTTACTTTAGTAACAATGAGACTTTGCATGTTGTGAAATAGACTGGATTTGGGTCCTAATCTGTGCTCACTGCACTG
>NW_008608890.1:46689-60649 GCF_000691845.1 Merops nubicus | reverse complement strand
AGCAGGCCATATTTGTGAAGTAGTGCTTGCTGATTGGTTTTAACATTGTTTTTCTGTGCAGGTATCTTTTTCATAGTTTTTGAACAGCTCTCAGTCTTATTAGTTGAGCTTTCTGGTACAGTCATGAATGGCAGGCATGAACCACAAAATTTCAAAGTTCTCAAGTATGAAGTTTTTATTCTTGTTTCTCTAGTAATCTGTAATCCTTTGTATTGCCTTCGTTATACAGAGCTGTTAAATGTTTGTGTTTATGGTAATTGTTGACTGTATTTGAATAGGTAACAAAAATGAAAGGGGCTCCCTGCACAGAAATCTTACGTTACTTTGAATTTCAGAGGTGACATGCTAGGCATACTGCCGCACTGTCTGAGGTGGACTGAAGTAATTGAGCTAGTTACTCTTGGATTAAAGAGGACTATACTGTCATCTTTTGGTGTTGTTGTTTTTTTTTTTTTTATTAAACAGTAGATGTTCTTTTTATGGCAGTTAATTTGTTTTTAAGTATTTGTGTAATTGTGCATACAACACAGCACTCACTTTCTGTTCTCAGCATAGCACTCAATTCTATATTCTGTGAGTCTGCCAGAACATGAAGCGAATTCATTTATTGGACCAATCTGAAAATTTTCTGTGTCTGTTGTTTAATTCTGTAACACCCTCATAAGCAGACTAACTTCTTAAATAGGTTGTTTTAGTGGTCATCAAATATGATTGACTAATTGACTTTTGTGAAACTTGTATGAATTATTTCCATCAATTTTACTAAGTGAATATTTTTGCAAGTTTCACTTAATGCAACTCATTTTAGGCTGTGCTGAATTTAAAAAGAAAAACAATCAAAAACTCCAAACAACAGAACAACACAACAAACCTCCTTAGTTCTTACTGTAGTCTTTTCAGTTTTATTCAGTACTCTGTGGCCATTCTTCAATAATCTCCTGTCTCTTTTACCTTTTAAGTTATATATCTTGACAAATAACTTGCCAGGCAAGAGACCCACGAATAGGGTCTCACTTCTTATACTCATTTTGTCAAAAAAACCTTTGTGCTTATAGGTAAGGTAGTTTATTCTTGCAGAGAACTGGGAATCAGGGACCTGATTCATGACTCATTTTTTAATTAAATTAATAAAAAAAATATTTTAGAGGTTGGATCTCTGGGTTAAACCAGCCCTTCATAAAGACTATTCTGCTCTTAAAATCTCTTAAGGACAGAGAAGCTCTCATACTTAACAGACTTCCTCAGAGTGTAGACTAGTCAATGTGTAGCTACTTGTAGTCCTGTTTGGATGGTTCCTGTTATCTGAGCTCACTTATGTGTTTGCAGCTATGTATATCAAGAATAATCAGTGGCAATATGTTCAGGGTGAAGGCTGCATCCTCAGTTGTGTTCTTCTGGAATAACAGGCTTAGCAGGTCAGACTTCTGAAGGTCAGGAGAGCAATCTCTGAACAGTTCCAAGTGGCACCCTAGAGGTGCTGATGGAAAACAAACATAAGGTGCAAGCGTTCTAGCTGGGATTGTTGAAGGTTGCAATAATGCAGAGATTGTTTTTTAGATAAAAACATACTAAACGATGATACCTTCTATCTGCGTTTAGGTGAGCAATAGGAAGGGTGTCCAGGTTTGTAATTCTATCATAAGCCGATTCAAAGATATGTTTTCCTTAGTGTCAGTAGCAGGCCCATGGGAATTGTCAGTTAAATGATGTTGGAATATGTTGTGTGGGTTTCATTATAAGTGAAAGCAGTGTTTAAAAAAGTCCGTAAGTGTGATTTGGTTGACTTTAGCTTGTGACTTAGTTTAAACTCACCATTAAGTTTTTAAGCTGTCTTCTATTTAATATAGTTCAGGGCTGGAATGAGTCACAGTCTGTGAGAACAGAGTTCAGATTTTGAGATGCCTCCTGTGGAAGCAGTTAAAAAGGACTCAAATAATTTCCCCCTGCTATTTATAGACTTCCTTCCATTTTTTTAGCAAGAGAGACCTTGACTTCTCAAATGGGAAAAGTAAGCATAAAAGATTTGCACCTCAAGCCACAATAGATCCTGAGTTGTGAGTGGGCTCATGGAGGCACAGGTGCAAAGATTTTTCTGGTTCCTACTGAGGAGAAAAGAGTGTGAACCAAAATGGACTCTCCTTGTCACATTCCATACATCTGCCAACCCATCACTTCATGTTCCTTTTCCCAGCTGTAGAGTAACTCCTCCACCTCCCTTTCTTTTTTTTTTTTTTTTTTTTTTTTTGTCCTCTGGTCACTGAGTGATTCTGCCTTGCTTAGCCTACCATTAGTTACAGCAATTTGACTGGGGAAAGGTAGGAAAGGGAAAACACCAAGTGCCCTTTTGCATGCCACTGATAACTGCCAGTTTTGGAAAAGTCTGCAGACTTGCTAATAGTGTCCCAATATATTGGACATTCAAAAATCACTGCTCTTAGAAGTTAATATACTAAAAAGAAATGGAATAAGATTACACTTTAACTCTTACATGTATACCTTTATGTTCATCTTACCATGTGCTGTCAGTATATTTTTTTTCTTTAGTTACCTTTGAGTTGCTATGTTACCTACTTGCAAATCTAGCCTAGTCTCCCTGAGGTAAGCTGAAGGGAAATAAAAATCAACCTCTTGATAGTCTTTAGGGTGTTGCCGTTAATGAAAAAGATGTAGTTTGTTAGCAAAGCAGATTATATAAAAATATAGACAGTTTACCAAAAGTCCTGTCTTTGACGAAACAAGCAACCACACAGTATACAAGGAACACCCTGTTACTCTATCAGTTTTAAGATACAAGTAAGAGAAGCAGCAACAAATAAGAAAGGTCAAAACTTGGTCTTAATAGATTTAATTTTATTCTAGAAGCCACTTCTAGGAAATGTCTTAGGCAAGGTAGTAAGTGTGTAAATAAGAACCATTATTTTTCTGGAATTAGTTCATCTTCTGCCTGGTGTGTAGCTGGGCTAGGGAATATCTTAGTTTACACTGATGCAGGTGCTGACACAGAGAACTTGCTGCATGCTGTAGAAATGGTTATTAGCAAAGGCTTATTTGAAGCTTCTTATTTCCTCGAAACTGAGATACATTCTTTTCCACATCATTTTAAGAATGATGGGGACTAGCTTATAGACTTTTCAAGAAGGAAAAGAAATCCAAGATTTGAAAAAAATTTAGAGTAAGTGTTAGGAGAACTTGCTTATTGGGTGAGATACTGAAATGGATTTTCTAGGGTCACTGGAAGTTGCTTACTGAGAAATGAGGGTGTTGAACTGGAATTTTGTCCATCTATCTATTTATTTGATTTAGTCATTACAATTTGGAGTCCTCCCACCTGTAAACTGGCATCTTTTCAGTGCCATTAATTTAATCGACACTTTTAGTAGTACATTAAGAAGTCTCTGCATAGCTTTAGAAATGCAACCTACTTCAACTGTAGGTTTCATGTAATATGTAGGGTTATATGATTACTGTTGTTTAAGGTTTGGTGACTAGTTACAATTTGTTGATTCTTGGAAGCAGAGAGGAATAGGTGTTTATTTCCTCCCACCCCTGCCCAAGTTGCCCCTTTCCCCTTCCCATTTTTGGTGGGAGAGAACTAACGGAACATTTGTCAATTCAGTTTTCATTATTAAAAGGGTGAACAGTCCAGACAAATAACTGTTCCCATCAGGCATGTTTGAATGACCAAGAAAAGAGCTGTTTAAAAATAGCTATGAGACAATGAGATTATCTAATAGTTTAAGAAATCTTATGGCTAGATAATTGTAATTGTGCAGCTGGCATTTTGAATTTGAAATAGTTACCTAATCTTGCAAACAGAGCTAATTTTATTAATAAATAGATAATAAAAAGCCTGGGTTAGAATTTGTGGTGTTAGTTATGCACCAATGCAGTAAGGCAAGGCGTGAAAATGAAAGGAGAATAAATAGAGGCTTCTTAATTTTAAAACTAGTAAAACATTTTATTTGGTATATATGTTCTAACAGTCCATTTTGAAGCAACAGATGAGGTAATATTGATGGAAGTATATCCTGCCCAGAAGGAAGTACCATTACCACCCTCGATAGACTCTACAGAGCTTCCCCTTGCTCCTCCAAAAGCACAGTCCTGTAGCACAGGCCATCTAGACAATACTCAAAACTGACCCTGAAGTGTGATTAGGTGATAGTCAGCAGTGGTGGTCCATCAGTCCAATGCTGAATGTCATGCTAACTTGTAAGGATGGGAACACAGTTGACTTGGCATTTGTGGAAAGAATACCCTGGATAGCTTCACAGTTGAGGCCTGGGGCTAGTTCATCTAGCTACTTAGCATGAAAAAAACCACTGACCTTGGTAAATTACTCACTTTCATTCTGAGATAATTTTTTTTTTTTTTTCCACTCTGCTGTCATATATGGGAGTTAGTATAGGAGGAGTCCTGCATTGTCTTACTGTCATAGTTACAGGGGCTGGGACCAGTTTATCACTATGTGGGTAGAACCAAAAACTGTGTGTTCTATATCCTCTGTCATTGCCAATGGGGTGTTGACAAATCACTGGTAGCAGCTGCCCAGGACACACCTCACACCCCAGGCTACAACAGATAAGGAAGGAGAGCTGGGGAGGTGTTAACACCTTCACACCCAGTGGGAGGAGTCCTCTCTATTAATGGGCCTATCCATGCCTTGCCCCATGACTCACAGAGAACTCCCTCTAGGAGCAATAACTCCCTCCAGGAGTTTAATGGGCAATCATAGAAAGACATCAGCCCACTGAGATGCTCCGCCCAGGGGGAGGAGCCAAGTGCTCCCACCCAGATATAATCTGGGGTTCAGAAAGCACAAGGGACCCTTACCCACTGGATTTCCAGAGGACAAGAGCTGCCAGGCCTTTCTACAGGATCACTGCTTCAGCGAGACCACTTCATCTGGACTGCTACCACCATCCTAACTAACAGTGTCAGTTTGTGTTCTGACTGTCATTGGGGTTTTTTTTATGCTATTGCATTTACTTTATTTTTACTATTAAATTGTATTTCTGACTTGGAGTCTCTCACTGGCTTGCTTTCAAACCATTACACTTCCATAGCATACTTCGAAATTATAAGGAATTTGCTGATGCAATTGAGTGTTAGTTTCAAATGGAATTGATGAACACTTATTACCACTTAGATGAATACAGCCAGAAAAATCTAATCTGAAGGTAACTTTTTTTCACTTCTGAGAGAAAAGTGCTATATAGATTGAGTCGGGTTTTTTTTTCAGAAAACCTGCACTTTTAACCAGAAAGAAGTCATTTCAGCCATAGTAGGTGCTTTAGGTGGGATTAATAGGTACTTCAGCTCATCACAGAGGCAGAATTACAGATTATTTGTGGTAACAAGTATTCTGTCAAGTACTGAAGGAGGATAGACAGCTATTCTAAAGTATCCAGGACCTCTTGTCAACTAACTGGAGTTCAGATGCACTTGAAGTATCTGATCCACCTTCAGTAACTCTGGAGAACTTGGTCATAGGGAAAACTGAAACTAGAATGGAGTCCAAATCTTGTAATATACTGCTTGGTGTTACAAAAAGTGAGTAGAACTTGTTCAAGTACTTGAATGAAATTCTTAAAATTCATAACAGTGGTGGTCATCTTGTTTTTTGGTTTTGTTTTGGTTTTTTTGTTTGTTTGTTATTTTTTGTTTTGTTTTGTTTTTTTTTTTTGTTTGTTTTTGGTTTTGCGTTTGTTTGTTTGTTTGTTTTTTGGTTTTTTGCCTGTTGGTTTCTAACTTCTTCCCGGAAGAGCCACAGGAGGTGGCCCTAAAGTATTTTTTTCTCTAGAAAATTGTATTGTGTAATATTGTAGCTTTGTCATACAATATTTTTCTGTGTTGCTTGTTCATGTTATCTCCTCATCCTCATGAACGTCTTGTTACCAAAAGACAGTTTTACTGAGTTTGTAAAGAGACTAACTTAATGAAGTAGCTTTCTTTTTTTTTTGTCTGAATTATTTTTTGACTGAAGTTCAAACAGCTTCACTGATGTGTTTTTGTACAATGTATTTATGCAAAATTTAAGAGAATACCAAAAGAAACTCTGAATCAAGCTAACAGTTGTCACAGGTATGAGTTCATATGGCGTCAGGCTTTCTGAAAGACTTCAGTTATGTTGCTTGACTTCACTGAATTAAACTTTTGGTTTTGTGCAAAGGTGTAGTATGTTTCACAAAGATTAGCAGTAGGATTTGCAGCGAAGAATTTCGTGTTGTAGTTTGAACATAATTGTTCAATGAGTAGTTGTTTACATAGTTGTGCATGTAACTCTGCCAGTTTAAGTATTTTTTAAATTAAATGTTGTTGTCCATCTTATTTCTTGAGTTTCAGTTAAAGCAGTAATCAGCTCACCTATATTTCATTTATATTACTTGAATGTTGGCAATAAAAGTAAAATAAGCTGATCATTGTTCTTATCCTTTCTGCTTCACAGTGCAACGAAGTAAATTAGTTGCTTTTTCCCTTAAGCTATATCTGTGTCTTCTGAAGGAATGGGAACAAGTGTATAGTCAAAGTCAGCATTTTAGATTTATGCAATCAAGTCTAACTCTGGTTTATGGCTTAAATCTTGTCAGGTTAGCTACTTATGTCAAAAGCATCTAAATAATTTTGCTTGAAAAAATCCATCTGGGCTATGGTTCAATTCTTGTACAGTATAAACATTTTATATAGATAAATTTTGCTGGCTCCGCAAATTGTTTGTACAGAAATATTGGTTCTTTTAGTGCTTCTGTAATTGACGCTCAGAGCTAATTCACCATCTTGTTTTATTCACTTTAGACACTTCAACCTTCGAATGAAGAGAGATACGTCTCTTTTTAGTGATGATTTTAAAGTAGAAATATCAAACCAAGTAATTGATTATGATACCTCCCATATTTACACTGGACAAATTTATGGTAAGTACAACACTTTAAAGTGGAGTAAAGTGCAGTCACTTAAAACGGGGGTTTTTTAATACCACATGCAGAAATTATCTGTATCTTCAGGTTATCTTCATTATTCAATTTTAACAATGCATCTGAATGCATTTAAACTATTTGCTTTTATTCTCATGAGTCACACTTAACAAATCAGTATTTTACCAAATAATTTTCATAGCTGTGGAACTTGAAGAACATACTCCTCATAGAAGGCCAATGCATTTAAAAAAAAATAAATCAAGTACTGTTCTTAGTTTAAGGGGATTTAATGAATATAGAACTACCATCATTAAGGGTAATATACGCAATTTGACTAAATAGAAAAGATAAAAATGATTAGTAAGGAAGAAGAATTAAGGAATTAAAAGCAGATGTAAAGAAGAAAATGATTAGGACTTACTCTGTCACTTGCCCTTGCTCAACCTGTTTGGGTCTGAAAGGAATCGAACTGCTTCCAGAAGATGGCTGTTATTAATGTACTACAGTCTTGAAGTGACTGTTTTAAACTATGGAAAGAAGTATGTGTGCTTAGTGCTTTATATGCATCTAGGTAGACCAGTTTGCCAGTTTTCTTAAGTAGGTCAGAGGGCTTTTAAGGTGTGGGGTTTCTTTTGAGTTGTTTTGTGTTTGGTATGTGGTTGGGTTTTGTTTTGTTTTTCCCTTATCTTGTGAAATAATTTCAGAAAAGTTTGGGGTTCTTTCCTTGTTGCTGGGGGATGAGATTAGAGGATCAACAGGAATCCTTGTGTAGTTCTCATTCATCCTAATTTTGTACTTGCCACAGCCACAGAGATTGTGAATAAAGTTAGAGTAAATAAACTGTTTTGCCGCTGGTTCTTGGTTTCCATTCAGATCAAAAGTCTTCCTTGTAAGTATTCTGCAATTTCAAATGGCTTGTAAGTTCTGATCCTGATTCTGTTTTAGCAGAGGACTTAGTAGTGTTTGCTTAATGGTTGGACTTGATGGTCTTAGGTCTCTTCCAACCTAAAGGATTCTGTGATTATTGCACATTCTAATAGAATATAGTAAGTAAATCTGTGATCACTTAAAAATGTCTTAAAATTGGTCTTCTACAAAGCCTATTTCTACTTTTTAGTGTTCTCTGTTAAGAGTTGTATGGCCTATCTTAAAAATACCTTTCCCAAATTTCAGTACTATGTATCAGTTTTATATAATTCTTGGTAGTTTTTAAGTAGAAATTAGTACTAGTTAATCATGAGTACAGTTCTGATAATTTGATAGTGTGATTCTGAACCCTTCTCAATGAAGAAGTATATAAACGTTCTTCTAGTAATCTTTTGTCCTGTTTATGGAAAAGGTGTGTTGGGGATGATGCATGTTGTAGCTGTAGGTGATTAAACTTTGACAGTCGAATTTTGCCAGGTTGTGACTGTTTCGAATTCACTCAATCCTCCATTTAAACCCTGCTACAGTTCTGAGAGGCTTATGCTTGAAAAGAAAAAAGGATGTGTTGAACATAGAGAAATCTTTCTTTGAGAGGTTTCAAAGTTCAGTATGCATTGTGATTTTTTTTTTTTTTTTTTTTTTTTTAGAATTATATGAAAGATGTTTAAGGACAGGACTTGTATACAGGATTACATGCTGTATATATGACAGCTTTAAAATATGGAGTAGAATTCTTCATTACATGATTTTTTTTAAGCATGTCATTTATGCACCTGATTAGGAAGCTTTTGAACTTAGTAACTGTAATTTTGAAATAACTTATTGTTGGATATTCTTAGTCTTAAAAATGTGAGCACAAACTTTATACAAGAATGTATTACTGCTGTTTCCCAGAATCTTATTATTGTATGATTAATACAGGTTTTTAGCAGTTGGGAACTGGTGCACAATCGGAGTATTTATACAAGTATAGTGCTTTGGCATTATCTGCATGGGTAGTGTGCATGCTTGAAGTTTGCACGTGACATAAATACTTAGAAAGGTATTAAAAAACCTAATGCACTTTTTCCCCTAACAGGTGAGCAGGGAAGTCTTAGCCATGGGTCTGTTATTGATGGAAAATTTGAAGGATTCATCCAAACTCACAGTGGGACCTTTTATATTGAGCCAGCAGAGAGATATATTAAAGACAAAACTCTACCGTTCCACTCTGTCATTTATCATGAAGATGATATCAGTGAGTACTTCCATGTTGTGCTACAGATGAAATTTTTTTTTATTAAATGTCAAAAACTGGAAGCCATTCGTAAGCATCAAATGAGAATTCGGCTTGTGTATGACACTGAATCATTCTGTCTTGAGGTGATTCATATACAGTTGTGGTGTGAAAGAGATTTATGGCAAACCAAAATGAGTCTTCCTTATTCTACTATTTTAAGAATTCCTTATCAGCCAAGCTTAAGTGTATAAGCAGTGTATTTTCTATTCAGTGGTTAATGTTTCTTTTGAAAAAAGTAATTTTTAAGATGCTCTATAGTGAGTGATCTATCGTGTGATCTGGAAAGTAAAGGATAATTGAAGTTCAAGTCACCAAGTGTTTACCTACATCTAATTAAGGTGGTACTTGTGGCAAATAAAAGCTTTCCCTGCATGTGTAGGTCACAGATGCCTTCAGAGAACTACTTAGAAGGTGTGATGGTACCTGATATGTCCTATTCTGATTCCATAGCTCATAGAATTATATACTCTGGATTTGAAGATTATAGCCCCAGAAGTCTAGATTTAGTTGTAAACGCCCAGGATGAGACAGTACCATGGAATACTTTGACCTCCTCTGAACTGATGTATCAGTTCTTGCACACTCTACCTGGCTTTTATGTATGATCAGTCTTCAGATGTAATAAAAATCAGTTTTCTTTGATGCTTAGCTAACTTTATACTCCAAAAATACTGCAATTGCGTTGTGGTTTTCAGGTTCAATACTTCCAAGCAGATGTTGGCAGAGAGTCACTTTAAGATTACCTTTTGATTATTGAAGCCAACAAATTGTATGCTGCAAACTATCTTTATGTAGGACTTCAATCTTGCTTAAAACTCGTTTTGAACTATAATTTCATTTAAAAACTTTTCCCATCAGGCCATGGTGCAAATCCTAGAAGACTCCAGTTTGAAATCTCTGTTGGAATTAGATGAAGAGTCTTGGATTACGTTACCAGAAATCACATGAATCACTCTCATGATGATATATCTATAAATCATTTTCAAAGTATGTCATAATGAGTCTGTATTAGAAAAAAGTGTCAGAAATAGGAAGATAGATGAGGAAAATCTCCAGTTGTGATCTGACATTATTTGTTTTCTCCATGCTAAGTTAGTGAAAAACACAGAGTTATTGAATAATGCTCTCTTTGGTTACTTCCCTTGCAAGAATGCAGTGAATACAAATTATCCTTCTCTATCCACTAAAAACTCGGCAAAATTTATTTTTTTTCTAATTGAATAAATCTTCTGGAATATAGGTGTATTTTACACTCAGTGGCAGTATGTGTGCTGTCTTTGAGTATTTTAGAATTGCAGCGAGCTATCAGATACATTTGCCATTCATGTTACCCCATTCTGTAAATATTACTAACCCAAAATCAAATAGAAGTTGCATCATTTTAAAGAGCTTCTGGATGAGTGCAGTTACTGAATTTTATGTACAATGTGAGCTGCACTTGCTTTGACTGACTAAATATATATCCTCCTGGTGCTTACATGACTCATATTTGAGAATAAAGTAACTATAGGATAGTGTTCCATATAATGCTTTTGATTCTCAAAGAGAAGTTGCAACAGCATGTGTTTAATTTTCAGTGCTACAAAGCATTGCAGGTGGAAATCTGAGAAGGCAGTTTGCCTTGCTAGCTGCTGTTGGAATATTCCAGTGTTTGCCAGAACACAAGAGTAGTGGGGAAAAATATCAAAAGCCTGATGTGAAACTGTCCTTTCTAACAGCATTTCTGTGAATAATTTGCACATACTTCTGAATTCTTTAATATGTTTTATACGTCTCACCAAACAGTTCAATTCACTGCTTGACAGTGGGAAGGCTGGACTACCATATACATAGCACTTTCTGTAGATAAGTCACTGTCTCCTTTACAAAGAGTTTTATTAACTCTGCTGTAGAAAAGAGGAAGAGGACAAAAGTAAAGGGACATAAGACAGTCATTTTTGTGGGGTTTCCAGGGGCAAGACAAGCAAGAAGGTTGTCTCCTGTCCCAGTTGCCTATGCTGTAAATAGTGAATGACTAAAAATACTTTCTTCACTGTTACCAACTAGTGGCAGAACTAGAACTTGTACTTTAAGAAGCAGATTTTTAATTATTCAGGTGATGGTATTTTAGCTTACACTGTTGTTCCTCTTGAATCTAGTGCATCAAAACCATCAGTTAGAAACAAAATCAGATTATCAGAGGGAATTGTCTAAATCTATTCCAGAGAGCCACATTAAAGCAACAATACAGTATGGCTTTCAAATCACCAAGTGAGTGAACATTGCTGCTTGCTTAGCATGGTTGAAAATACCCCATCCTGGAGCTAAGTCTAAGCAGCACTGTTTGAAAATGTGCCACTCTTGTTGGTTGCTGGCAATGCAGAGTCTGATGTGCATGTGTTCTGATTCTGTAGTTCAACTTTTTCACTAGTATCCTAGATGCCTTTAAGATTTCTGTGGTCTGAAAGATTCTGAAGTATATAATTGATTCTGTCACTTTCTGAGTAGTACTTTTGAGGCTAACATTTTTTTGCATTTCATGAGGGCTATTTTTGCATTGAACTGCAGCTCCAAAAAAAGCCCCAACAACTAGAAAAGCAAAGCTTTTACCATAGCTTTTAAAATCAAAAGCATGCAGTTGTTATTGCTGTAATTGAAAGCTAACTCTTGTGAAATGAGGCAAATCACTAGTGTCTTACACCGGACAAAAGCAACAAAAATGCTCATGTTTCTAATTTAGGAGAGTCTGGGAGAAGAAGTTATCTTTGCTTTAATCTGGCATATTTTGGTTGCTGGTGTTTCAGCCTTTTGAAACAATATGCTTTTTAGTACTTTTCAGATCTTTTCAGAAATCACAATGCAACATATGATTAGCATCTCAATGAGTTCCTATTCAATAGTTAAACAAAAGGGTTTTTTGTAAGTGGGGACTATACTGTCAACTTTATAAGGCAGCTTTTGTCTGTTACAGTGGATGTAGTGACCAGTGGAAGGCAGCCTTCTATTCATGATTTGAAACACCAGTTGAATGACTTTCATTTCTAAACCACTCTTGATCAAACTGTTTTATAATTTGGTGCTAGAAAGAGGCAAAATGCTATTTTCATTAAAATATTTTGTCTTTTCTTTAAGGATTAGTATTTCATTAGAACTATATTTACTGTATTTAAATCATATATGCTTCAAATGTGTTCCGGAGTTCATACTATAAAATACAGAGTTGGTATTTCTTCAGACCAACACCAGACAGGAAAATTATGTTTAGACCTTTAAGGAAATGAACGTGATCATTTATGCTCTTGGAAGAGTTATACAACTAAGAACAGAAAGTAAAGTATGTAGTAATTTTGCAAAGGCCTATCTGTGGCATGAACTGACCATTGCCAACTATGGATTATTAGTGAAAACTTAATTTCTTCTTTTCATATTTTTTGTCAATTTAGTAATGAGGGTCTGCTTGGTACTTGTCGTGGGAGCACAGCGTGACAGACTGCTTAGAATTAAATCTGTAATAAGGATGAATAAGGATGAAACAATTATCTGTAATAAGTTTTGATGTTATATCCTTGCCTCAGTTGCCTAAATTCAGTGTCCATCAAGTAGTTACCTAAATGCTTAGCAGATCATACTATTTACTAACAAGCTGAAGAAAAAAAATTGATGTGATCAGGAATCCTTTTGTGGTAGATAGTGGTTTGTTTTGGGGTTTTTTTAAGGATTTTACAAAATCTTATTTTGAGCATCTGTAGTTGCATATACCATCAAAAATGATCTGCCATCTAGTCAGAATAAGATATTGTTGTCAGCATGAAATGACAAGGTTTTTGTTAGTTTTTTTAGGTTTATTATTATGACACTTATTTTTTTTATATTCTGTCAGTATGTACAAAAACTGAAAGTGGAAAATGGGAAACTGGACAATACAGGAAAAGAAAAATATTTTTTTTGCCTAAGGATTTTCTCTAATTAGAGAATTGATCCTGAGATTACTTTTTTTTTTTATAGATCTGATGAAAAGTAGGCTTCTATTTTTTCCTCACCTCTGGATTCACTATAAACAAACATTTGATGGTAAAGACATGTCTTTTTCTCATGACCAGTTCACAGGATTGTGGTAGGCATCAGCTGAGAAGCTCTTGATCCCAAAGAGCTGACAGAAGACTGTGTCTCAAAACATTTAAAAGCATCACAAGAGCGTGGACCAGACTTCTCTGATGGGAGTCAAAACTAAGTCATCTGACACCAAGTAGCTCTTGCCTAGCTCCAGAAATGGAACTGCTGCAGGGGATGGTGGAAATAGGAAGTCTCAAAAGATGAAGAGGGAACAGTGCCTTCACAGTTTGGGGGTAATGCAGCATTTGTCAAAAGAAAGCTTTGTATGCAACTTTTTCTGTAAGTTAGACATGGTTCCAAAGTGAACCATCATATACTACCTGCCTCCTGTGTTTAGCAGGGTAGATTCAAAGCTGTCTAGCACATGGAAAATCTTTGGTGGTTGCTTTTGCAGACTTTCATGTTCAATTCTTTATAATTTTAAGTTAGTAAATTTTAATTTCGCTTTTGAAGTGTTTCTTAGGATTTTGTTACTTTTGAAGTGAGAAATATGTTTGGATTGCAGGCAGTCAGTATTAAAAATGTATTAAGGGTTTTCTTAACCTCTTTGGGAAACATGATACAGAGGAAAAGACTGCTTGTTTTGTGTAATGCACTGAGACCATTTATTTTCAATACTGTTCTGTCAATTTTCATAATGCCACAGAGTATGAGTAGAATTGTGGTGATAGCAGAAAAATGGTGTTTTGCGCTGGTGCGAAATATACTGTGCACTCAAGTTTCCAGTTAATTCTTGTGCATTACT
>NW_008608890.1:24499-46658 GCF_000691845.1 Merops nubicus | reverse complement strand
CAGTCACTACCCGCAGGACTTGGTTTAATGTTACAAATGTTTTATGTAGATGAATTGTGCTGATGTCACCATAAGTATTATCTGTTACTCCCACCTTTGTGTCATATACTTTTTTGGCCAAGAGAAGTGGTTGGTGGTGTGAAGTTGGGTAGTGGGTAATGAGAATTCTAGTTAGATTAAATACAGTAGAATGTATTTTTAATACTATGGTGGGAGGGAAAAAAGGTGGTAGAGATGGAGAAGGGAAAGATCATATCTATAATCGTTTGCTCTTAACTCCAATCTAGTGATAGTGTACAGGATCCTAAAAAGTACAGATGACCTCAGTAGTAAGCTTATTGTTCAATATTGGATATATCAAAGACAGTGTTCCCCTACATCACTAATCAAATTGTGTGAGGTGGCTTACAGGAAAATAATTTTTTTTTTTTTTTTTCTCTGTTTCTCTCTCTTCATTTGTCTGGCTAGGGCTAACTATACTGGGAGGAATGTGATGAGACAACAGTCTTAAAATGGTATTTGTATGATAGAAATCAGAGTGTGAGAAACTAATATGCAGAAGATCGTTGAAAAAAAAACTTACAGGGTTCTAATAACAGCAACTTACAAACATTTCTGTTAAATAGTGAAAGGAAAATACCAGTTCTTTCAGAAGTCTAGGATTTTTTTGAAACCTGCATATTCAGTGTAGTCATCTCTGAAAAGTTTTTTTCTTTTTAATTTAAAGAAACAACTTTATTATAATCCAAAGACATTACCTCCCACACAATACCAAGATTTTGCTAATGATCTCATTGGCAAACACTAGTCAAAGCAGAACAGACATAAAGTTGACCAAAGAAAAAGTGTTTGTTTTTTCTTTTGGTATGTTGGAGTAGCTTCTCTAAAATTCAGACTGAAAATAAGTTTTGAAATAGTGCTGTGACTAGATGCGTTTACAGTAGATAAAACTAATTTGTTGGTGAAATAATTAATAACTGGTTACACTCAATTGTAATCTTTCAGTGTCTTTTAGGCCGAAACTTTCTTTGCAAGGAAGCACATTTGTTAAGTGTGGTTCTTTCACACTAGGCAAAGCTTACAATTGTAGTAAAGTATTTTATTCTTGGTATATTGAAATTTGGAAAAAAATTAACTGTGTTTAAATTAGCCTAATTTGTCATTAACTAATTTTAAAAAATTTTAAATATGACCTCTTTAAGTATTCATAACTATTTGTGATTTAGAAGAATGAAAGTTAGAAAACTGATTTTATTTCTTGATCAGTCCTTTTAAGCGTATTGGTAGGTCCACTGGGTCTAATCTTGGGGTATTTTGGAGCGTAAACCCTCATTAAATAATTTGGGTTTTTTAGAATTCAACTTTAGCTGTATGCCAAAGATACTAGTATTTTTTTTATTCCAGTCCA
Source organism: Merops nubicus (assembly GCF_000691845.1). Lineage (NCBI taxonomy): Eukaryota > Metazoa > Chordata > Aves > Coraciiformes > Meropidae > Merops > Merops nubicus. The sequence continues at coordinate 45,250 of NW_008608890.1, read as the reverse complement.
CTATTTCATTTTCCCCCAGCTTTTAATGATTGAAATATAAAGCTTAGATCTCAATAATATAGGGAGAAAATCTGAAGCAAGTTGGGGTTGTATATTGAAATAGTTCAGCAGTATTACACAGTATGACTGCAGGAAATGGCTATGAGCATCAAAGATAGTTAAAGGCAACTGACAGATGGAACTGTACCAGAGTGCATACTCCAAGAATGCATTTACTGTGCTCCAACTGCTAAAATGCTTTAACTGCACAGAACCAGACAAAAGCTCATCCAGGGTAAAATCCCCTGAAATGCATATAGTGTGGGCATCAGGTCCTCAGTGGTAGGTCTGGGCTTTATAAATCTACTCCTCTGTGTCTGCTCCATTTACTTGGTGATTTTTCAATCTTCACACTTTCTTATACAACAACAAAAAAAAAAAATGGATCAGAAGGCAAAATCCAGCCCACCAACACTCCCCCAAAAGCCGACAAACCTTGGTAAATAAGTTTACCCATTTCTGACAAAACCTGCACCATACTCGCTCAGATGATGGTAGCATCATGGTTTGCCTTACAGAAATGTATGTGTTTACATTTGTGGATCCCATCATAAATTGCTGTTCCAGTAAGAGACAGAATACAGATATAGGAGCCCAACTGCAGAGAAACTGAAGGGGCAATACATTTCCCCTTCAGTACTTCTCTGGAGAAAGCTTCTGCAAGTACAGGTTTCTTACAAATCTCCAGTTAGGTACTAAGAGTCAAAACTTATCCATGTGTGTCTGAAGCACGTTCACATGTGCAGATCTGCATTGGCAAGTATCGAAAGAATCACCCTTGGTAAGCAACCCTTTGTGTGATATTCTCACTGAGCTAGTTGGGGTCTTCAGCATGTGTAACTGATGTATACGTGGATAGTACTATAGTTTTGTTTTAAAAATTTAAACAGTCACTTAGAGGAAAGGGGTGATGAAAACATTTCTTTTCAGTTATGTTTTACTTTATCTGTAATTTTTAATTATATCTGTAAATTTTGTAACCTGTATCTGTATGTCTCCATTTAGAGGGCTCAGGGCAGAATTTTGTTCTCCCTTCCCTGTCCCTCAGTTTTTCCCAGGTAAGGAGATAAACAAAGGAAGACGGGTAAAAAAGGCCTTGCACTGATTGGAAGTTAATTAAAAATGACATATACTATTTAACAGGGAACAGAAAGGAAGAAGGGTAGGGATTAACAAGGTAAGGAGGGATACATTTCCAAAACTACAAAACCAGGTGCTGCATTGAGGCTGCTTGTACTGGATGCCGATGGATTGATGTGGATTGAAGCTGGATGAAAAGTTCTTAGGTGTGGATGAAGGTGGGGAATGAGTCTGGAGAACAGGCCCAAATCCCAAGATGGCCACCGCCACATGCCAGAGCAGGGAACAACATCAGAAACAGAACAGCGTGTGTCTGGCTGAAGGTCTCAGGAGAGAGAGAGGGAGGGAGAGGGAGAGATCCTCCCTGGCTCCCTCCCCCCCTTTTCATAGAGCCCAGACGGACGTCCCAAAGACAGGAAGGGGGGAGTAGGAACAGAACAGGTCTCCGCCTCTTCTCATTGCGGCCTGCCCCCGGGGGTGCAGCTGGGCATAGCCCAGCTAACACATACTCCTCCCTTTAGATTTCAGGCTCCACCCACCAGGAAAAACAAGACTCTTAAACCATCACACTGTAATTCTGTAAGTTTCAAATCTACACACATGCATGTATATGCATAACAATCTCTTATCCTTAATTGCACAATTCCCATTTTGGAAAGTAAACAATACATTTCAGCTTGCGAATAGTATTGCTAGCAAACTTGTAATTCTAGAGTTGTAGAATTGAGCTTGAAACCAAGGATAATTATAGAGTTTCAGTTCTTATGTACTGGGAGTTAAGTTGCATAGCACAGATTTTCAAAAACCCTGTGGAAGATGAATAAATGCAATACTCTAAGAGTATTAGCAAGGTTTTCTAGTTTTAGTTTACTAAGTGGAATAAAAAAAACCTCTTTCTTACCCAACCAGTCTTTAGTATATTTGATCTGTGGTCATTTTCTATTGTGAGTTAATTTTACTTCAGGTTGCTGTTAGTTCAAGCTAATCAATACAAGTGTATAAATAATAGCTCTTGTTCTTAAGTTAAGATGTTGCTCATTGTATTTTTTATTTTGCTGTCTATAAGAAAACAATGTTAATAAGCAATGGTCAGTTCTGTTCTCATTGTTAAAGCTAGGTAGTAGAAATGTTTGTTGGAAAAAAGACAGCTGCATAAAATTTGAGTCTTAAAATGTTTCACTCAAACCACATGGGCAATATTGGACACAAGCTGAGTAAGTTGCAGTGATACAGCCATACTCTGCAGTTGTACTTGGAATTTGAAAGCTCAACAATGGCCTTCCTTTCTTTAGAATATCCACATAAATATGGACCACAAGGAGGTTGTGCAGATCATTCAGTATTTGAAAGAATGCAGAAGTACCAGATGACTGGTATAGAAGAACCAACAACAGAGGTACAACACAGGCAAATAGTTTATATTGTTTAGAAATTAGTGTAATAATTTCCTGTTTCTTGTATGTTGTCTTTTACTTTTGGTGTTGCTCATGCCTCAACATTGTGAGGTACTGAAATTATTGCTAGAGGCTTCTTCTTAGCATGAGCTTTCTAAATTCTGTTTCTCACTGTTTCTACAGCATAGATGGGCTAGCTCATAAACCGAATGAGCCCTACATGATCTCAAATTTTTCAACATTTGGAATTTTAGATGGATATGGAAAGGAAGCTTGAGATGAGGAATATACTTTATTGTAGTTGAGAAGGAATAGTTTCAATATCCCTTGATCTCCAAGTAATATATTAGTCCTTGAAAGAGTAATAACTTCTAGATTTTCAAATAATGTAATGTAACACACTTGTAATATCTGAGTGCTTTTGGTGGTAAATGAAGTGATAGAGAGGGTCTTACAAGCAATATTGAAAGATTGAAGTGGTTACAGCATGCTACAGATTGCCTGTTATAGGAGCTACATAGTCTGTGGAAGGGACTACTTGCCTATCTGGTTAGAGTCCTGCAGGGTTTTTTTTTTAATTTCAGGTTTGTACCACTTGTCATGAAATTGGATTTTTCCTCTCCCCCAGCCCCCCCAGCACTCTCCAACAGTAGATTGAGTTTCTTTTAGTGTCAGCTGTGTTCTGAGCTGTTTCAACTTCTGGCATCATTTTGTGGTGTCAGTTAAGTATAATCCAACAAAAGTTGGCAGTGTAGCTTGTTAAATGGCATCAGCAACTTAAAGTTTATTTACATAGTGACTCCACAAATAAATAACAGTATTACGCAACTTGGTGTTGGTAACGATAATGTGCTTTGCCAAAAACTTACTTCTACAATTTTGTAGCGAGAGTAGGACAGTAACCAGTGAAAGCCACAGGGCAAATGTGATAGTAGATACTGCTCTGAGAAATGAGCATTATTTTAACTTGATGTTTAGTGTATCATTTATTCCATGCTGAAGTGCTTAAGTTTTTGTTTGCCAGGGTAGCTGACTAAGATAATTGCAATGTGAAATAAACTGTGTTAAGGAGGGTGCATGTAAGTACCGTGGCACTTTTTTTTTTTTTCTACAAACTGTTCATCTTAGGAAAGGATTATGAAAAAGAAGAATTCCAAAAATCACATGAATGGAAAAAATCTATTTCACATTGACTGTTTTTTTAATATAAAATGAAATGCAGAGAGGAGTTTCACTGAGATACCATTAGAAATAGATTACATACTTGAAAATTGGCTATAACATAGTTAAATTCAAGATTCATGAAACTTTGTGGGTTAAAGAAAAAGGAAAAAAGAAAAACAAACCTTGTTTATGTTAGTAGAGTCTATTTAGAAAAATCATCACTGTTTTTAAGTCATCTAGTACATCATGTAGATCTACCAAATTAATCTATTTTATTTCCTGTCTATATGTAGAAGCCTTTTGAAGAGCCTAAGAACAATGATCCACAGCTTTTAAGAAAAAAGCGTGCCACTCAGGCTGAAAAAAATACATGTCAGTTGTATATTCAGACTGATCATCTGTTCTATAAGCATTATGGAACAAGGGAAGCTGTGATAGCGCAGGTATTTCAATGCTTTTGTTTCACATGACCTGCTTTGATTTTATTTGTATTCATGATAAATTTAATTTAATTGTGTGGTTTTGCTTATTTACTTTTAAATGTAATTTCATTTATTACAGTGATCTTAACATTATTGAAACAGCTTTTTTATTTCACAAAAAATGTTAAGGTATCTGTTACAGAAGTCCTGGGCACTTGTGCTTCATTTAGTCAATAATGGCAGGTCTATTTGTGTAGGACCTATGAGCAAGACTTGCAGTCTGACTTTTCTCACTGCTTACTCAGGAAAATAATAGTTCCTGAGGAGTTCTACTCTTTTTGACAGTCTGACAAGTCTCTGTGTTAACACTTGCATAGCCTTCCATTTGAAGTTCTCCCTCAGAATGCTGAGAGCTAATAACCCTGAGGTTTGTTCCTGTAGTGTCTGATGTAGTGGAAGGTTGAAAAAGCAGCGGCAGATAAAGGCAGGTGCTTTTCATTTGTCAGTATACTATTAACTGGAAAAAGTGGGTGTTTCATTGTTTGGGTTTTTTTTCTGATCATTTGCTAAAAATATAACTAGCATGTTAACATACTTCAAGTCTGAAGTTTCACTGCCACTTGCAAATCTGACTTTTACTATTTATTTATCGCACTGTACATACACAATTCAAGTAACATTTTCCAAAGCTCTGAAGTCACCTTCAAAGTCAGGTTTTTAATGAGTTAGCATTTCTGTTGTGGAAAAGGAAAATTACCAGGGTTTTTTTTCAGATTTGTGCTCTACTAGAAATGAAAGAATAATGCTGTAACAAGTAAATTTTTCTGAAAAAAGAGATACAGTGCTTTGAATACAATTTTAACTACAGTGCTATCTTTATCATAGCAATGCATCAAATGAGTATCACAAATGGGTATCTTTACAGATGTAGAGGTGTGTATTTTAAATAAAGGACAAAATACTTGACTGTTATCTGACATGGTGGCAATGCAGACAGTTATGTATTGATTTATTTCCAGCATTTGTTCAAAAAGACCTGTTAGAGTTGATACAGCACCATATCTTTTATGAAAACAAGGTATTTTTATATCTTGCAGTTGTTGCTATTTAAGCTTAGCTATAGCATAGCATATAGATCTTTGAACTGTAGATACTTTCATTTTTGACAGATATCCAGCCATGTTAAAGCGATTGACACAATTTACCAGTCAACAGATTTCTCAGGAATCCGTAACATCAGCTTCATGGTGAAACGAATAAGAGTAAGTTGTATTGGAATTACTTCGGGCTTTAGTGATTTTGCTTGGAGACTGTATTTTTCAAAAGTCCTATTGCTGTTTGCTTCTAATTATTTAATGTTAGTAATTCTGTAACACAAGTGTCTCTGCAGTAAATGATTCCTTAACTCTTTTTTTTTTTTTTTGTTTTAATGTTTGTGGTCAAAAGCCTGCAACTTCTGTTATATAAGCTGTAGTCAGTTCTTACAGGAATGAACTCTTTAGGTTTCAGCAGTGTTGACTATGTGGTGAATAAACTGTTGTTCTCCAAGAGCTTCTAATACTAAAATAGGTAATGGCTATCCAAGTTGGAAGTTCCTTCTGAAAGTGATGAATTACTAGGATAAATATAAACTTCTTGGTACTGAGTGAAAGGAAAAGGAAAGAAGAATGGTTATTTACTATAAAAGTTAAATTCTTTATTGTAGAATTTGGTTTTCCAAATACTGGGATAGTAATTTGTCAAGGCCTGTAAATATTCAGCAACATCTTTAACTATTTAATAACATAACAATGTATTAACAGAAGTAAGCTTCTTAGCCGGAATTTACAAGTCAAGTGAAAATGAATCGTATCTTACAATTTGTTTCAATTTACTTTTAGATTAACACAACTGTAGATGAGAAGGACTCTTCCAATCCCTTCAGATTTCCTAATATTGGTGTGGAAAAGTTTCTTGAACTGAACTCGGAACAGAATCATGATGATTATTGCTTGGCCTATGTGTTTACAGACCGTGATTTTGATGATGGAGTCCTTGGCCTGGCTTGGGTTGGAGCCCCCTCAGGTAATTGTATGCAAACTTCCAGGGCTATGAGATTAAATATTTTAGGCAGGTACAAATAAGAAAGATAGAAACTGTGTCACATAAACTGACTGCAAACAGACAAAAATCTCTTAACCAACTTTTCACAATTTTGATTAGGTAAGATTTGATTTTTTTTTTTTTTTTTTAGTATAAGCAGCATATCATGTGTCTCTTGAATTAGTCTTGCTGTCTTTCTGATAAGCAAGGTGTGAACAATAAAGAGCTACGTAATACTTTTGTTAGACAAAGGTAGTATTACTTGAATGGCTTTTTATGACAAGTATGAGGCACCAGTAAAGTGTTCAGAAAAAAACCCAAGTATTTCTGCTACATATAAACAGCTTACAACTGTGCAGTTTGAACAACTATGCAGAATCCTTTGTTTTTCTAGATAGTATTGGAAGCAAGGTTTTTATTTTGTGCTGCTGGTTTTTTTTTTTAATAAAGTAAAATGAGTGAGGTCTGGTTCTGGGAGGTACCAGAGTAATTATTGTGTGACTTACTGAACTGATTCTCATTAATTCTTCAATCTGGTTATGTATTTTGGGTCTGAAGTAGGTCTCTCAATGTCAAAAATCAAACAATGGTCTTCGTGTGTGCAGCATCTTGATGTTTGTCCTGGATGTATTTCACAAAATGATATATTTGAAAGTTGTTAGTTGTTAAATTTGAGTAAATACAAATCCTTTAATTATACCTCTGCACAAATCAAAATCAGAAATTCAGAAGGAAAGGTCCTCCCTTGCTTCAGCCCTCAAGTGATTTCTATGTAATAAGGAATTAAGCTGAAGAACAACAGGTTCTGTAAAAGTTTGCGAGAGATGGGATACTTCTATGACAACACTATCAAGGGCTCTAATAGAATTTGAGTAATTGGTTTAATGTTTCTTCCACATTCATGAGATGTAGCTATACATTATAGCCTTGCTTTGTTTACTGCTGTACTTTCATCTAAAGCATGTGTTGGTTGTAGAGTACTGGAGCGATGTGGAAAATCGTTGTGGTATAACAGTCTCTCAGACTTTGATTTTTAGGAGCTAAAAATGCTCAAATAAATATAAGTAGCTTATTCAGAGGGGTAAGAGATCAGTGGATCCATGAGCATAGCAAGCATTTTAGTGGGACCTGTGTGGACTAACCTTAGTGACTGTAGAGAATCATAAGAAAAATAATACGTGGGTGTCCTGTCTAAATAAGAAACTGGTTCTGTGATGACTAGTGCATAGAATGAGCAAGCATAGGATCAATTGGAATGTGCATTCCATAAACACTGCTTTTAAAAATAAATTTAAATGATGAAAAATAATGTTGCTTTGAGAGATTTTCAACTGTAACACATGCTGACATAGCTTAAATGGGATATTTCACTAAAATGAAATTTTACTTCAGAAAGCAATGACAATGGGTGCAAGTTGGAACATAGGAGGTTCCATAAAAATACCAGAAAAAACTTTTTCACGGGAAGGGTTCCAGAGCACTGGAACAGGCTGCCCAGGGAGGTTGTAGAGTCTCCTTCTTTGGAGACATTCAAAAGCTGCCTGGATGCATTCCTGTGCGATCTATTGTGGGTGGTCCTGCTCTGACAGGGAGGCTGGACTAGATGATCTTTGAGGTCCCTTTCAAACCCTAACATTCTGTGATTCTGTGAAAGTTCTTCAGAGTGTTTTTTTTAGACATCATTTAGATTACCACTGAAATAGCTGAATTTTAGAACATTGGTAATTCTTCAGTACAAACTCACGTTATGAGAAGAAAATTGGTGAAATTAAAGTCACAGTTTGGAGATCTACCCAGACAGTGAGATGCGCTTGATTGTTGACCTTCTAAATATGGGTCTAAATAACCTACGTATCAAAAGCATTTTCAGCTTTCATTTGTACAGTGGAAAAATTAGTCACTTTTGCTGAAAAGGACATGTAGCTAATCTTGTTTGGTTGGATTTTTTGTGGGTTTTTTGTTTGTTTTTTTTTTTTTTTTATAGACATGCTCATACTAGTAGAGAGGATCTTCTGTAATTTTACTGTGTTTTTTTTTTTTACCTCAGTGAAATTCAAAGGGGATATAGATTGAGGCTATACTTGTATTGGGCATTGTGCCCACCCTGCTAGTCTTCTACTACAGGTATGATAAAATCAGAGCTTATCCATGCAGTGAAAGCCCCAAACAGCTCATATTTAACTATTCTAAAACAGCACTTGTGTGAATCTATACATTTATCCATACTGGTGCTCCTAGCACTGAATAGAAACGACTTCCAAAGTTGCGTTAATATTAATTACACAGAAGACCTTTTAGTCCATGAGTGTCTCCTGAGGAGACAAGCTGTTTCCTCTTCTAAATGTCACTAGGAAAGTAACGCTGTACTTGTTTTCTTAAATGACTGTTGTACTTTTGTCTAAACGTAGGGAGCTCTGGTGGAATATGTGAGAAGAGCAAACTGTATTCTGATGGTAAGAAGAAGTCTTTGAACACTGGAATCATCACTGTTCAGAACTATGGCTCTCATGTTCCTCCCAAGGTTTCTCACATTACTTTTGCTCATGAGGTTGGACATAACTTTGGTTCACCTGTGAGTATTACTATTGATCTGTTAACTCACTTCAAACCATTTTGAAATGCATGATTTGTGAATGGAGTTTTTACTACTTAGAAACAAGAAAAATGTGATCATGACTGCACGTGCATATGAGCATGCACAAAGTATACAAATAAAAACCAGATTGCCAAACTAAGCCCCTTTTATGAGTGTTTGACAACGCTGGTGCAGCAGTGGAACTTTTGAATTGTTTATTTCTGCAAGTTCAATCTCTTATAAAGGGACTATATTATTCTTCCCTAAACTTCCATGTCTTTTATTGAGGACTAGGGTCACACATCTCCCAAATGTATTTTAGTTGATCCTAGAGAGGATGAAGAATCAATACAAAACGAATTAAGATGATGCTTCATTCAAAAAGTGAAGATAAAACTTTTTTTGCATTCAATTATTCATAATCACAAGTGTACCCAAGAAAATTATGGACAGAATCAAAAACACCAAGAACAATATTTTAGAGCAGAATTGTTTCCCAGTCATTTAGTGACATGATTTGTGGCTAGCTGAAAGCATGAGGCTTTTGATTTTACTGGAGATGGGAATGAAGTCTTCTGGCTTGGGTTTTTTATTTTTATTCTTAAAGTTAAGTGTATAGATTTTCTACTCTTGGAAGTAAAATGAAATCAAGATATGACAGGAATTATGAGTTCTTCCAAAGCAGATGGTCATATGTGAATGCTTTCTTCAGGTACCTTGAGAAAATCCCTAAGATCACTGCACAGTTAACTCCTCGTGATTTTGTTCCACAGAATACTTATAATCCTTTTGTGATCATAAAGCCACTCATTTTAGGACATGGCAACTTTTTCAAGTCAGTATTCATTCCAGGACATGTACTTGAGGTGTACATTAGCAAGAATGCAAATAAGCTAAAATTTAAGAAATTGGGTACTTACTACTATTGTGGTTTTGTGTTGTGTTTTTTTTCTGTATACTTTCTGTATTCCAAGAAACCTTAGAGTGTAAGGTGGTGTTGTGGTTTTATGAAGGTTACTTTTGCACACATAAAAAACCAGCAAGAAATTAGAGAAACTGTCTTGATAGAAAGAAATGGGTTTTAAATATTTGTTTTGCAGCATGATTCAGGAATGGAGTGCACTCCAGGGGAGTCCAAGAACTTGGGACAGAAAGAAAATGGCAATTATATCATGTATGCAAGAGCTACATCTGGCGACAAACTTAACAACAACAAGTTCTCTATCTGTAGTATTCGAAATATCAGCCAAGTTCTTGAGAAAAAGAGAAATAATTGTTTTGTTGGTAGGTATTTACTCATTCTGAAAGCAGAATGGCTAAGGTATTACTATGATGTTTAATGAGAAATTTATTTAATTTCTGTTTTACTCCTTTACCTTACCCGGTTTTTGTGTTTTCCTAATTTGCTGAAAGATTCTGTAAGTAAAGAATTGAATTTGAGGTCAAATTTGTACTTCGTTAAATTCTGGGCTTCCCAGTACAGGAAAGATGTAAGCATACTGGAGTGAGTCCAGCAAAAGGCCACAAAGATTATTAAGGGATTGGAGCATCTGATGTATGAGGAGACGCTGTGAGAGCTGTGACTGGTTAGTCTGGAGAAGAGTATGCTGTGGTGTGGGGCCTCTTGTCTGTCTTCATAAATGCCTGGAAGAAGGAGTAAAGAAAACAGGGCCTTACTGTTTTCATTCATGCCCAGTGAAAGGACAAGAGCTAAAGAGTACAAATTAAAATAGAGGAAATCCTATTTAAACATTAAAAACCCGAATGATTTTGCAGGTTTTTCTTTCTGGGGTCTGTGATGTGTGAGCTCTCACAAATTTTTTGAGATGGCACAGCAAGTAGCTTTGGGTTTTGGAGTAGTAGTAGTTGAACTCAGCATCATCAGCTTTTGTCTTTGCTGTTTGAGGTCCTCCATCAGACTCTTCTTGCTAAAGGAGGAGGAGTGCAAGGAAGGATGGTGCTCCTTTGGAGGCTTAGCAGGAAAGGTCCTCTTATCACTGTTGATTTCCTATCCACACAAACTCCCACTGTTATCAGCAGAAACCTTTTACTTAAAGTTGTATGAATTAAAGGAATGACTAAGCTGAATGACAAGCAAATATTGCTAGTTGACTTGAGCCCTAGTCTGAAGTTCATCTTGACCAAGGATATTTCAGTCATGATTAGCAGGATGCTGTTGCATATAATGTTAACATTTATAAGTCTATCTGCATATGCTTTGTATTGCTTTATACATAAACATACTGGCATTTTTTAGAGTCTGGTCAACCCATCTGTGGTAATGGGCTGGTTGAACAAGGAGAACAGTGTGACTGTGGATACAGTGACCAGTGTAAGGATGAATGCTGTTATGATGCAAACCAATCAGAAGATAAAAAATGCAAGTTAAAACCAGGCAAATACTGCAGGTATTGTACACATCTGTTACAGTGTGCTTTAATTTGGGGGATTTATTGGTATTTGTAATTGGTATTTTAGAATCTGAATCTCTTTACCCGCATTATTCTTAATGCGTTTATTTTGCTTAAAATGCCTTGTACAGTGAGTGAGAAGTTCATAAACACAATTATGCTATGCCATTCTTGGTGCTCATTGTAGCTTGCTTTCCCTGAGATGACTGTTCTTCACCTTTTGAAAAAAACGTAACATAGCACTGGATGGTGTCAGTGCTTACATATCGTAATACTCAGTGCAGACAAATATGTGTTGAAATCCCGTTATCTTCATCAGAAATCTTGTTGTGCAGAAGTCTTGCCAAAACTGTATGATTCAGAAAACCATGACCAGGATGCTGATTTTGCGGTAGGTACAGGAAAGTTTTAATTGCCCAAAGGGTAATGGAGGCTATGATGAAATCGGATCCTATCCTAGTGCCATTTCTACAGCATTGCATGACTGGAAGATTGACTAAAAGATATAGTTTATTAATTTTACTTTAAGTGCTTGTTAATCTATTAGGTTTAAACAAAACTTATGTTTTTAAGTCACCTTGTATCTTGACAGTATTATGTGCACAGTGATTTTAAAGATTGTAAGACTTGCAGTGAAGCGATTCAACTTGTGTCTTTTAGTTCTGTGACAATGTACATGTTAGATTTTTACCTCATCTGAAAACTTAAGTGGAATTTTTCACATGAAAGGTGTGAGCTTTTGTTCTTCTCTAGACACAGATATAATCTAACATCTGGTTAGATGCTAAGGCAAAGATGAAGAGAAAAAATCTTTAAAGTCTAAACCAGCTTAGCTTTTTAATAAAACATACATAATTTTATTCTGATTAAACTTCCCTGCCCTAAAAATGATCTTTATTATTCTGGAAGTAAAAGTAGCATCTACTGTTAAAATGCATTTCAGAGTATAGGCATGGTACAAAGACCATCTCCTGTGAATTCTTAGTTTCAATAATTTTGCATGTCCTTTTTCTCCCCCACCTTGCAAATTCTTAATATTTCAGCCAAAATAAAGGCCTTACATTGTCTTGTCTTAGAACTGGTTTCCCACCTATAGTGAAGAACTGTTTGCTTCTGTCCGGGTGCCATCGCTACCTCCTTTGTTTGCTCTCTTGTCTTCAGATGACTGTAGTTTATCTTTATGCCCTGTTGCAACAGTCATATTTAAATATGAATTGCTGCATCATTTTTGGTTTAGGATTCCCTTTTTTTCCAGTTCTATTAAGATTGAAAATGTTGCTGTACAAAGAAGTTTCCAAAGACATGTAAAGCAAATCCAGGTGTAAAAATGGATCACATAAATAACACGTTAAATACATTATAGGAAAACTGTGGTATCTGATGCTTTACATGTCTTTTAGTCTTACATATGTAACGTGTTTTTTTTCTCTACCATGGAATAGTTTTAAAACGGTGATATTCTGACTGCACAAGGTCTGTGCTGTCTTCTGATGTCTGTTGAATGCACACTATGAATAGTGTTGAGATCCATAGTAATTTGAGGTGTGAACTCAGGGTGCTTAGCTTTAATCAAGTAGTTACGTATGTGTTCAGAAGGTGAAATGTTTGTTTCCAGCTGTTTTGCCAGGCAGGCTGATGTGATATACCACTGTACATAGGGGACTCAAATGCTTTGATGTATGTGACAGAAAGCAGCCTAAGTGTTTTGAGATACCCAGTGAAGCTATGTGACTTCTTTGACTAATCTTTCCTTCCCTAAAGATTTGTTTTTATGTTGACTGTGACTTCTAGTACAAGGGCTGAGCTATTTCCTTCCCTTTTCTTACTTGTTTAAGCAATGTAAGTGTTGCAGAAAGGCAACACAGGCTGCAGAAAGTAGGAAAAAAAAGTTCTTAGAGATGTTTATCAGCAACAGATAAATATTGACTTATTTATTACATTGCAACTGATACTATCAAACTAATTAGTTGTTCCTAAATTAATTTTGCGAACTTGTTGATTGAATGGTTTACGTACAGAAGCTTTGAAATGCTGTTTTCTATATCATTTAAAATGTGCTTGTACTGTTTTTCTAAAATAATGCGCATAGTTCAGTTGGCTACTACAATGACTGAGAAGTCTGTATTCAATAACTTTTTGTTACTCTAAGGGAGAGGAAAAAAAATATTTTGCTTAGCACTTACCAGAAGTATGTTTGAGTAAGTCTCAGGATGAATAGTTTTTCTGGAATTGCTCATGCTTTTTCCTTACCTTCACAATTTCTGTTTATTTCTAGCCCTAGTCAAGGCCCTTGCTGTACTGCACAGTGTAATTTCAAACTGAAGACTGATAAGTGTCGAAATGATTCTGACTGTGCAAGAGAAGGCATGTGTAATGGTGTCAGTGCTCTCTGTCCAGCGTCTGAGCCTAAACCAAATTTCACAGACTGCAACAGGCACACACAAGTTTGCATAAATGGGGTATGGTTTGGATTTTTTTTACAGTCATATGCAACTGCTGTTGTTCATCACAAGGCACTGTATTGTGAAGTGGTACAGTTTAAGTCCTTAATGGAGAAGAGCATAAGATTAATATTTTTCAGTAAAAATGATAGATCTATTGTTTTCAATCAAAATTACTCTGAAGGGACACCAAATATTAAAGTTTTTTTGTAAAAATCAGGAATATGAAAGTGGTTTATTTCCTAGTTCAAACTTTTCACTTTTTTTCAGACTTGCTAAGTAATTTTGTTGCCTTAGAAAATTAGATATGCTATCCATACATCTTGAATCTGGTTTAATGAAAATAGGTAGCTATTCCACCCATGTGCATGTAGCACAGATGTGCAAGCATGTCAAATTACTCTGAACTGCCGTTAGTTTCCTGAGTTAGTCCTTGGTAGTTGCTTTGAAATATTGATGGGAAGTCTCTTTATGAATTAATTTATTTACTTGAAAGCAGAAACAAGTAAAAAGTCATCCTTTTAAAGACCTGTAACTTGTGTTGCTCTAAGTCTGTTTTTCACAGTCCAGATTTCTCATCTAATATTGCTTGTTATAGTTTTTCAGCTAATTTAGAGTCATCTTAAAGATAGAGGAATTGTCTTGATATAGTTACTTGATTTTGAAACAAGATTATAAATACACTAAAATTTTTATTTTCATTTGAAGGGTCTTCCCATAGCAGAATTAAATAGAGAATGTTTCCTGGCATTAATTTTTAGTATTGTCTGAGAGAAAATACTTTTGAAGACTGCTTTTATTTTCCTAGCCATGGTTTTGAGTAATTATGTTGCAGTGTAAATTGCAGTGCTGTGTTTTTCACAGTACTGAGGCCCTACAATGTTAAAAAAATAAAGTAGTGGATCACCTTGGGGGGAAAAAAAAAAATCAAAGCATAGACACTGCAATTGAATAACTGTAATAAATGTTTTGTTTTATAAACTCTATAAGAAATAGAAGCTATTACTTTTATTGATAAGCATCTTTAGACCAATGATTATGCTTACAGCTATTAAAAATAACTTTTCTAATGTCAGTATGCTTAAAAGTGAAACTGATTATTGTGTTTTCCTGCTTTTGTTTCACACAGCAATGCGCTGGCTCCATCTGTGAGAAGCATGGCTTGGAGGAGTGTACGTGTGCTAGCTCAGATGGCAAGGACGATAGAGAATTGTGTCATGTCTGCTGCATGAGAAAAAGTAAGACTTGTCTGAATTGTAAGCATAAATACAGCAGTAGGTATATGAGGAATCTTCTCACAGTATTTATTTTTTGTTAACTTGAGAGCATACTGTGATTTTGTTCACGTTTGGTTTCCGATAGACATTGCATTGTATTTTGTAGGAAATGTATTTTGGTTTTTCAAGAACTGTTTTTGGTAACATTTGAACACCAAGTTGTTCATGCATATGTTTTCATATAATAATACTTTGGCTAATTTATATTTATTTTTCAGTGGACCCAGCTACTTGTGCAAGTACAGGCTCTAACCAGTGGGAGAAATACTTTGGTCGTAAAACAATTACTTTGCAACCTGGATCTCCTTGTAACGATTTCAAAGGCTACTGTGATGTGTTTATGAGGTGTCGGCTGGTAGATGCTGACGGCCCTCTTGCTAGATTAAAGAAAGCCATTTTTAATCCAGAGCTATATGAAAATATTGCAGAATGGATTGTGGTAAGTAATTTTTCTTTTAATCTTACCAGTCTAACACAATTTTGCTGTTAATCAGTATTCAGTTAGTAAATATTGTTGTATAGGTACAGTATGAGCATTCTCAAAGTATAATAAAGCCCTTGTTTTACTTTTTTATTTTCTACAAGCACCTTGAGTGCAGCAAACATATTTGGCAGATCGAAGGGAATGGAAACAAATATCAAATAAACAAGTAAATATATTGTGTTAAAAACTCTATACACGCCACTGTCTGTTTTGGTGTTAGCATGTTTTTAATCTGCTGGGTTTTCCCCTTTTTAAGTCTTTATATTTGAATGCTGTGATGTCTTTTAAGGACATAAATATATTGATCTTTAGCATTTCTTATTTTTGGCACTAGATGAGACTTAAAATGTTATGATCTAAGTGACTTTTCAGAGCAGCTCTCTGATGACTATGAAGAGGCAGAGGAAAGCCCTGCTCAATGGCCCCTGTCTCTTGTGCTTGTGTATCAGCCCTCACAAAAATATTTTTTAATGTTTTTAGGCTTATTGGTGGGCAGTGTTACTTATGGGAATTGCCTTGATCATGTTAATGGCTGGTTTCATTAAGATATGCAGTGTTCATACTCCAAGCAGTAATCCAAAGTTGCCTCCTCATAAACCACTTCCAGGTGAGTAAACCAAGTAATTAAATTTATAGTAAAATGTTTTATCCTCAACTATTGTATTTTGAAGGGAAATTTCAGGTGTCCCAACCTATAGTTGAGTCTGGCACTGCAAAACTGTAAGTGGAATTCAAATCCATGCACATGAAACAATTCATAAAAACGTAACTCTTGCCTTATTTTCCTATAACATAATATGCTTATCCAAAGAAAACTTGAAGATTCTAAATCAGAGTTCCTTTTATTTCCTATTCCATGCCACATTTTGTAAGAATCGGCCTGTTTAAGGAGCTACTGTTGAGATAATAAAAAGAACTCTGTATATACACCATGGAGTTAACCATCTATTTAAAACCTTGCAGGTCTAAATCTGAAGGCTTTCAGAAAAATAATTGTATTTAATTTCCATGGCCAGGGCAGGTTTTCTGGGAACCATTTATTTTTTAAATAAAGTTTAATAATGATGCCTTTCTTTGAAACAGGCACTTTAAAAAGGAGGAGACCACCACAAACCACTCAGCCACCACAGCGGCAAAGGCCCCGAGAGAGTTATCAGATGGGACATATGAGACGTTGACCGCAGCTTTTTGCCTTGGTTCTTCCTAGTGCCTACAATGGGAAAACTCACTCCAAAGAAAACCTAATAAGTCATTGTCCCAAATCTAACTCGCAAAAATTGAAGAGGAAAAAAAAAGCATGATATGCCCTCAAAACCAAGTGGAAATGGTTCATTTTTAGTGAGTGAATCTTTCAGCTCAAGAAGAGAAGTGGTTTTTCTTGCATATTTTTAATTTAGTGGCACAAAGTCCTATAGTATCATGGTTCTTTCCCCGTTCTGTGCTCTTCATTGCTGCATTTTCTTCACTTGCAGGCAAATATGGCTGTAGGAAAACTTTTCTTCAAGAATTGAAAAAAAAACCCTAAATTTTTTTCTTTCAACTGCCAGACAAGGCTAGGAAGCAGGACCACCTCAGCATTGGAGACATTACTTGTCAATGTATATACATTGTTATATGCAGACATGTATTTCTAACGTACACCTGTACTTGTGTGCAATTGTAAACAAGAGAATTGCAATATGGATGTTTCTTTGTATTATAAAACTTTTCCGCTATTAATGAAGAAATTACTGTTTAATTGACATACTCAGGATAACAGAGGATGATGGTGTGTAATAGTCAAGGATCCTGTGATGCTTTACACAGCTATTTTGAAGCAAATCAAACCTTTTTTTATCATGATAAAATGTTTCAAGCGCTCATTTCGTCTTTATCAAACAGCTGCTAAGACATAGCATACAAGATTGAAAGGTATTTTAGAGATACAACAAGTTTTCTGCAAACTTTGCAAATGCCAGAGTGTTTCAAAACAGGTTTATGTGTCTTAATTTTTTGTGGCTTGGCATAAATATGTTTAATTTGTCTGATTATTCAGTTAAATAATGAATAGTTAGATGAAATACTTCCATGCTTTCTTAGAAAACTTTACCAGTTTTTCAACTTGTTTTTAAAATTGCAACCAGTTGATTTGGGCTGTTCAGATAGTCTCACAGTATAATAATTAAGTTCATGTTCTGAGGGATGTGAAAAGAAAGAGAAGCTGTAGGGGTTTTATTTTCTTTTAATTTATCAGATATTTGGATAACTTTTCAGCATGATACTGTTGATTGATAACCACTAAGGTAGAGTGATTTGCCCAGCTACTGTGGCAGAGTTAAAATTGTAGTTAGGACTACCAATTTTCCCACATTTTATACCAGTAGTGAAGTTCAACAGCACAATGTCCCATTCCAAAGTTTTGTTAGGAGTGTAAATAATTGGCATTTTTGAAAGAGGAAACAAAAGATGTCTTAAGGTGCTTACTGCTATGCAGGAGATGAAAGGGGGCATTACAAAATGTTTAAGCTTGTGATATATTTATTGCTTGTTTTCAGAAGCACCGAGCTAATTAGAGATGCAGATGGCTATGATTTTCCTGGCTTTGCTTAGGAGAAAATTCACTAAGGGTTGAAAAGGCTTCCTTGGTTTGTTCTTTTTGTTTTGTTTTTTTTTAAGAGTATAAGGTTTACACAATCATTCTCATAATGTGACGCAAGCCAGCAAGGCCAAAAATGTTACAGAATATAATGGGATCTCTTCCTTGTAAACTTGTACAGTATGTGGTAACTTTTTCAAAATACAGCTTTTTGTACATGGTTTAGAGATAAATTTTGTACATGAAACCCCAAGTCCAATAGACTATATAATTTCTAAATGATCTTAACTAGTTAGTAGAAGTGTATGTAGTTGCTTTTAAGTCATTTTAAATACATTTGTTTTAAGACTGTGCAAAGATTGGAAGTGGGTTTGCGTTTCTAAAATGGTGACTTTTATTCAGCAAGAGTTCTTAGTAACTTCTTGAGTGTGGTAGACTTTGGAACATGTAAATTTTTTGCCTGTAATGTTATCCTGTGGTAGGACTTTGGCAGACAAATGCTGCCCTATTTTATTTTCAGTCTAAGTTAAATGTTTTCTGAAAACAGAAATGTGCACTGAACTCTCCACTGCAAGTCAAGATGTGGTAAAATCGAAAAAGTTCAAGACAACAAAATGGAATACTACTGTCGATTTCATGTCCACTGTGTTTTATACAGTATCTTTTTTTGTTCACTTTGGAAATTTTTACTAAAAATGCAAAAAATAAAGTATTGTGCAAAGATATGTAAGGTTTTTTGAAACTTGAAATGCATTAATAAATAGACTTGATGAAATCACCTTCTGAAGATCCCTTTACTTTTTGAATGCCAAAAGCAAAAAGGAATACACAACTTCTAGTTCTGATTAATTCTTGGCTTTTGCTGAAAGGAGCTGTCATGCCAAACAAGTAATTGTGCTATCTTTACACTATAAAAGTGCACCTCTCGATTTTAAAATCCTCTGGTTAAATGAAAAAGTAAATGTTTTTGTGTACCCTTTTAAGAAAAAGCCCTGAAATTACCTTGATATTACATGTGTGGTCACAGGAATAAAGCTTTCTCCATTCTTATCTTCAGAACAGAAACTAGTTACTGGTGGGGTATTCAAGCCTGGCACCATAGCTACTGAATGATACCTTCCGGATTAAATATTTTTGAAGAGGAATATTGGAGTTAACGTGCAGTACTCTGCACAGCTGATGGATAAGAGTTTTAGAAGGAGCAAATTTGCTTTTTGCAAGATGTTTAGAACTGCAAAGTTTAGTCTTGTTTTTATGTGGGTTGTGTAGTTGATTTAAGTGATAAGGCTGCCTTTAAAAGCTGAGTCCTGCTGCTTTTTTATTCTTAGGGCTGTTTGTTCAGGATGTCCCACTTTAAACATGTTTCCCAAACTGATCACCATACACTTTGATGTAATCAAAGCATATTCAGAGTTGCTTCCTCACAGTACTTTTTTTTTTTTTTTTTTTTTTTTTTTTTTTTTCTAAATAGAAGTGTTTCCCCTTGCCCTGCCAGGGCAAAAGGTATTAGGAGACACTCAGTTCTGAAAATCAGCATTGTGCCTAATAGATTTGGTGGCGGTTACAGTTAAATTTCTGCCTAGGAGCATAAACAAGAGGGGTAGAAATAATGTCTAAGCACCTAAAATACAAATTTTATGTATATTTTGAAGTGTGTTTGGGGGAAACAAATGGGGAAACAAATGAGTACACAGCTGTAATTTTTCTAACTCATTTGACCTAATAATCCCTAGCTGTAGCCATTTATTTATCTTGTATTTAGTCATTAAATGTACATTCAGCTCTGGTGTAGAAGCATGTATAATCAGAATTATGTGAATGCGAGGAGAGCATGAAACTCTTTATTTTATGAAACTTGAAACTTTGTGCCGTACAGACTATGTGTCATTGACGTTTAATTAAAAATCCAATATTTCTTTCAGGAAAAACACAAAAAGGAAGGAAGATTTGATTTTTTTTTTTTTTACTTCTGAATGTTGGATGTTTGTTATGACAGAGAGGTGACTGAAAGGACAGCGGTCATTACATGATTCTAAGCTGTGCTTGCTCTGACAGGAGAAGGCTCTTGATGATGGCTTTCAAGGTCTTGATTCAGTTGTTTGGAGTGAGACAGGAGTAATTCAAAGGAGTACGAAGGAAGGCACCACTATAGGCACTTTCAACTATAGGTATGGCTTCAGTATTAGATTCAGGCACTGTAAATCTTTGAGTATGCTACAACCTGGGCTTTATCTGATTTTTTTATATTGGGAATTAGTGTAATGGCTATCAAAACATAGGGACAGGATCTACTTGGACATGATTTTTGAAAAATTATAGCAGAATAAGGATCTTTGTGTCTTCAAGAGTTCAAATACTTGAGTGTTCTTTTCATTTCCCTATTGGATTTTTTAAGTTTTCAAATTGTCTTATCTGAGGATATACTCTCTTGTTTCAGTTGAACTGGAGAATGCTTTTTTCCCGGAAGCTTCAGAAGTTCTCAAACTGCACTATCCCCATTACTTGAGTTTCAGCATGCTGTAGACATGTCTAACCTTTTATTCACCTGCTTTTCCTGAACTAATGCTGTCAACCTTGTTTTTCCTAATTTAGATCCCTTTATCGGGCTTTTTACCAAGAAAGTGGAAGTAGTAATAGTAATGTTAAAGAAATGCCAATTTCAATGACTTAAGTTGTTTCTAAAGTGTTTTTCTAAGTGTGTAAGGATGTGTAACTTCAGGAAAGTCATCACTTGAAAAGCTCTGAGTATGGATGTTTTACATCATACAAATCTCATTAAAAGCTGTCTTGCCAATGCTCAAGTGCTT
>NW_008608890.1:0-24468 GCF_000691845.1 Merops nubicus | reverse complement strand
GTGGTTTTCCCAAAGCTCAAGTTGTTTTTTTTTTTTTTTTTTTTTTCAGGTATAGCAAAGCAGCACCGTCATAGTTTCTGCATGGGAGAAGCAGCACTGGCCTATTCTTTCTAATCTTTGTCTAATCTTGATGTGAAAACTGCTTTGCTCCAGGTCTTGTGACTATCTGAGACATTTTTTACCATTTAGAGAACACTTAAAACAAACTGCATTCAGAATACAGAGCTGTAGAAACTTCAAAGTGACAAATGACATCCGCTGACATACATACTTATTTCTACTTCGGTATTCACTAACCATAAAATAAAAGTAATCTGAGGCAATAATGTTACTTTATGTAGTTTATGTTCTGACATGGGAAACAAGGGAATTGTACATGCTTGAATTTACAAAGTTTGTTTATATGCACTGAATATGTTTGAAGGGTTTATCACTTTCATTTGTTCGTGCAGTTTCAAATCATGCTAAAATCGGCTGCACCTGGATTTAAATCTAAAAATCTCTGGTCTTAGCTGAACAGGAAAATACAATTTTAATGCAGAAGTTAACTGTACTTAGTTGAGCTACAATTGCATGTACTATACTAAGCATCATTAAAGTAATGAAATTGCTAGTAATTTAAATGAGTACTTTTAACTAAAATAGTTAAACAGCAAAGATAGTTACCAGGACAACAGTTTGTATCACCTAAAAATGCCGTACTGTTATTTGGTTTGCCATATGGTTATGACATAGCTCAGCTGTTCTCTATGTTTAGATGCATTCTAGTTTTTGAATCTTGTAAAAGGTTCAGACTCTTTGTTAACAATGTTATCTACTTGGAAATATTTACCTCCCCCTTCATTAGGAAATAATTTAGGAATTTACCTGGTAGTAGTCACTACTGATGTTTTGAAGTATATAATGGGAATTGAAGCTCTTTTTTTCCCCTTAAGTTCAACAAAATGAAATTTTTTCAAAGGATTATGACAATAATTCTTTCCAATAGTAATCTTTTTATTTCTACTGAGCAGGTGTTTTTTAAACCTTCATACAATTTAAAATTGTGAGTTGAGGTTGATGAAAATTGTACATTGATCCTTTTGAGAGTAGACTTGTAGATGAACGCAGTGCATATTTCAGCTTACCATTGCATCACAAAATATAAATTTTAAAAATTATTTTCTTTGCCACCTTGGAAACTATCAGGATATTTAAATTTAATTTAGTTGTACATTTTTAAAATATTTTACTAGATGTATAGTGTTTAGAAAATATTTGTGAGCGGTTGTCTTTTGTGTTCTTGCTCATTTTTTGTTTTGTCTCCGAAAGCGATCTTCACACCTCACAAATGTTTTCTCTTGGGCTGGATGAAGGTGAATGTTGTCAATACTTTGAGAACAAAATGTCATTCTGGAAAGAAAACACAGAGTATATGTATAATGTTACTTTTTAGTGCTACTATTGATATAAAAGTGTGGTTTCTAGATACACTGAATATGACTTTCTTTATACTGTCTTTTACAGGAAGGTATATGATTACTTCCGTAGGCTTGTGAGGAAAGAGATGTATCTGGCTGTCATGTGATAGGTATGGAGTAAAAGGCATAGGCAACTTGAAAAGTCATTATGCCTCCATCTCTTTCTGGTATCACAGACAACATGCTATTCTCCATTGCATACCCTCACAGGGGTTTGGTCTCTCTTCTCAGTGACCATTGTCATTATTTCAGCTCTTACTATGACTACCAGGATTGCACTACTTGGCCTGTTAGTACTTAGCTGGACTACTAGCATGTAACTGTGAGGTTGCTTAAAAATCGGTTATGTAAGTTACTAACAACATTGGCAACTCCATATGTAACAGAAATATTTTCCATGTATGGAACTCAAATATGTTGGAATCTGGTATTTTATTGCTCATAATAGTCATTTGTTAACTAGTCGTTAAGTTTATGCTGTTATATTGTGTCTAAACATTTGTCACATAATGTAGCAAAGGAAAATTTAGCATGTGTATAAATATTACAAATGCTTTGAGGTGAAGGTACATGGAGATAAAGTATTGTTAACAGTTTGTTGAAATGCATGTGGGATAGCACAAGACAACTCAAAAATTGCCTTGTCTTTACCTTTTTTAATATTGAGTTTTCAAAATTATTAATTCATCAATCTTTTATGTTTGGTCTTTCCAAGAAGACCAAAATAATAATCATCCATTCCCCCCTCAAGCATTGATACAGTATTTCAACAGTAACACATCATTTCCATTCCCATGACAAGCCCAGATGGCAAAGAACAAAATCCAGTATGTACTCAGTATCCATTAAAAGCTTGATACAAACTCCCACATCTGCTTGCAGCAAAAAAAAAAAAACTTCTAAGGAGCATTAGGTACCTGAAGATACCAGCATCCTTTTTTGTTAGTATAGTAATTACCTACCTCAATTACCTGTGTTCTAGCATTTAAGTAGTACATCAGTAGTAACTGGCTCATGCCAATACTCTGTATTTAAACAAGGCTCTGTAATTTGTGGTGTATACTATGTTTTAATTTGCTTTGGCAGTTAGGGCAGTAATCATTTGGGATCATTGCTTTTAAAACAGAAGTAGATGTTCTAGATTTTTTTTTTTTTATAGGAGAAGCATGTATCAAATATTGGGTTAGGGGACTAAAATACCTACAAAATGCATTTTCAGGGGGACAAAACCCAAGAAAATATGATCCCTCCTTTGCATCCCAGCGCACTGAGCTTGTATGAAAATCTTTCTTCAATTTGTCTAATTTGTCTTCCCTGTCAGTAAGAAGAAGATGCAGCTTTGCCAATAAATACTGTTCCACAGAAAGTCTGCAACAGTTGTAACTGGTGCTGGTAAGGAAGAGACTAGCAAGGAAAAAATCTCCTCCTAAGACTGAGCTGCAGTTTTAAGGTAAGACATGCTTTTCTCATTAACCTTACTTAAACTGCTCAGTTAAAATTTCTGAAAGGATTAAAGCAGTGGGAATCATTACAAGTTTTGTTATTCTTTGCTTTGGCTGAAATTTTTCTGTGTGAATTAAATAATCAGTTTCAAAAGTATTAGTATTGCTGTATGTAGAGAACAAGGCCAATCAGACTTAGTGAAGCAGCTTCAATGCAATCGGCAGAGGAAAAAGAAAGAAAGAACAGCCACCCTCAAAGAAAGCACCCAAAACAAGCAAAACAAACAAAAAAAAAACACCACACCCCCAAACAGACATCAGTTTGGATTCATAATTCTATTTCTTCAGAAAACTGCTCTCTGATGTCAGAGTTCAGCTGACAAAATTTGTCACTGAATTCGTCCTATAGAAAGAAGCACAACCAGAATGCAAAAGATACTGTGAAATACCAGGGAAATTGTGGTATGTATAAGTATAGATAGTTGTCTTGTTTTCCAGGACTGCTCACATTCTGTGTGCCCACTGCAGAAATTTCAATGTCTGTAGCTGAAAATATGAATTCTACAGTCATATTCTTCATTCCATATACTCTTACACAGTCTGCACAGTGTAGTAATTCATTATGAACTATCAGACACTGTACTGACTCTTAAATGAATGAGACAAAAAAGGGAATTTTATTATAAACTTCTTAACTTCAATTAATAATCAGATGACTGTGGTTCTGCAGCTGATCCTTCTAATGAGGCTTTCAAGAATGGTAATGCTGAGTTTCTCTATGAAGAAAATATGGAAAGTCAAGTCGTTAAGATTTGGCATACTTTTGAGTAGGAAAGAATTTTTCATAGCCTTAGTGCTACAGTCAATGTTTACGTTACATAGTATCTTTTTTCTTTGAACATTCATGTGGTCCTCATGGATTGAAATAATCACATTCTAAAAGTCCATCAGAAACTGTTATCAGTTATTGTCATTAATTATGTAGAAAAAAATGCATTGCAGAACTTGTTAAAATTCTTCCTTGGATCTGTGTACTAACTCCTCTATCCTCTGTTTTGAAGTATTAACAAACATGCCACCCGAGGTTATTGTGTCTTAAACTCAAATAAGTGAGTTGTGAGCCAGAACATTTCACACTATCTGCTTCTGACCTGAGAACAAAGGAATTCTTTAAGAAACATAAAAATTGGGCAGTCTGATCTGAGGGTGAGGGAAGAAAGCCAGAAGTCGTACATGGATAAATTCACCACTGGTGAGAGTGCTGGCACTCAGATGCTTGTATTTGCACTAGCACAACCTATGTGCCAACCTTCTGTTTTGTTATTACAGAAAAACAGTGGTTTCATTCCACTTACTTTTGTTGTGTTTCCCCTGCTTTCACTTTTATTGTCTTCACTATAAGTCCCGGTCGACGGCTGCCTTTTGTCCATGGTATTATGGTTTGAACTGTGTCCCAGATATTTTTCCAAACTGCAGTTCCTTCCCATTTGAACTTGATCATTATTAGCTCACCAATATCAGTGTCCAGGGTGATGAGAAAAGAGCAGGTTTTATTCCCATTAATACCTTCAATTCTGCAGAAAACAAATGCAGAATAATGTCATTCTTATTATTATAGATTAAAGTGAAAAAAATAATATTTTCTTTTTAAAACCCAAGAAAGAGCTATTTCTTCCTTCTTCTCCAGGAGGGAACATTACTGTCTCTAGGATCCTCTTCCTCCAGGTGCATAAAGTGGTGAAATAGGACAACATGCTAGAAAAGTAGCAGAAGTAGGAGAGGCTTGAACAGCTGGTGAAGCAGTAGTAGTTTCTGATAGAAAAAGAAAAGGTTTCACATAATAGCATCTGCATCATTATGTCTTCTGTCTGGTAGAGCAAATACTGATTCACAGTTTTGCCTTTGCTTTTCTTAATATAGAAGTATCCATCATGGGAAATATCCAGAATTCTTTACCTTAATTACAGCTGCCTATTTATTTGTGGTTTAATTGATTAGACCTCCCTGTGTTAGCTATGGGATGGACCAAACATAAGTATACATGAGCATAAGTATATCTGAGCATACTTAATGCTCAGGGAAACTTCCAAGATTACTGACTTTGTTTTGGCTTTGTTTTTTTTTTTATGCAAAACCTGTATGAGCATTGTAAAAGTCTCTGATTTTTAGGGTGTATGGGTGAAGAGAGGACAATTTCCATTTCATTTAACTGTGCTAAACCATTTCGCTCATAGCGTAATTATGTACATGATATGCTATTATGTTAGTACCTTTTTCCTCACTTTTACAATGACAAGTAATATCAATACTCACAGTGTGATGGGCAGATTTTTAGCATCCTCCTTAGTGCCTGTCAGAGACATGGTAAAAGTTGGATCTATCTGCTTGCCTGGGATTTCATTGATGAAGTGGATCTTGAACTGGTAATGATAGACTGCAGAAAGGAGGAATTTGCAAAGTGATGAAATGAATGATCAAAGAAGAAATAGATTTCTCAGGCAAAAGTGTTTTGCCTTTCAGAGCAGGAACTGGATTGCTAATCCATTTTGTTCTTTTAAACAAATTTGTTGCAATTAGGACATATTTTTTCTTCTGATTGTTGCTATGCTGTGTAATCCCTTAAGGTCTGGGGCCCTGTTGCTCTATTTAAAAGGATGGAGAAAAAACTCTAAGCAGGGCTGAGTTCGCTTTGTAGGATAAAACATTCTTCCATGTGAAATATTTCATCTGCTCTGAAGTTTAATTGTTAAAATTTCTGTCAAGCTCTGTAATCACCAGACAAATCCTTATGACTGGACATGAGTAGATATGTATGATACAGACTGAAGACCTTATGCCATGTAGTCAGACTCTGATCAGCTAAAAGATTGCCCTGCAAAACAGATGACTCACCAACTTTCCTTGACCACATAATGATTCATTGTGTTTAACATGAACCCGTTAACAGTATGACCTTGTTCAAGCACATTACTATAAGATGTTATTAATACTTTTGTGATTTTATGGGTTTTTAGAACACTGTTTAGGTAGGACTTTTAACTGGATATGTTACAGATGCCTAAGAAATTATCAGCGTAGCAGTTTGACATTTGGTAAGCTACCAAAAAAAAAATTAAATCTCAAACCCTAACATACAGCTAAAGGCCACACAGATATTGTCAGCTAGATTTGTGTGTCCAAAACTCTTCTGTCTCATGATTCTAACAGCTACCTTCTTGATAAAACTGATATATTTAGGTGTTAATTAAGAAAACCCTAAGTAGTTTCTCTTTATAAAGACCACAATATTTGGAAAATTAGGGATGTTGTATTTATCCTTGCAGTGTGGCCAAGTTACACATGGGAAACTGTTCTGGTAAAGATTTATTAAATATATACGTCCACCATGAAAATATGTGTTTCAAAAGCTATATTTTTGTTGTTGTTTCATTGTTATTGTGTGCAGTGAACAACGCATTTTATTTTGAGAAGGTGTCACTCAAAACAAAATGGCAGATTCTTTGTTGCAAACTTCATGAAGACAAAGTAGGCAAAAAGGCTTGTTTACAGGTAACTTATACTACTATCCTGACTTCCTCTGAGGTTTTGTCCATGTAAAACTGATTTTTTTTGATAGAGCCTAGGCTTTTGTTGTGGTTATGATGTTCACTTTAAGGACAAAGGCAAGTGTATTATATAAAACCTCTGATTCAGAGTCCTGTCACAGATTTATTATAAATGTTAACTACTTTGTAACAACTATTTTTATTTGAACTTGATTAACATACATTCCAGAATATAATGCTAATATAACTTGAAACATCATTTTTTGTGAAGACACAAAGGATTGTGAAGTGTAATGATCAGTCTCCCAAATTTCTTCTATTTGGGCTTCTCACATGATCTTCAAACATTTCTTTGAAAAAAAGAGTGTTACAAACTTGACTTTATATGCGCCATCCCACAGTTGCTGCCTTGTTTGGGAACTTTTGTGAAAGGAAACCATTGTCTGGGGCACTGGTATCTGCATGTGCGCCAGGGACATTTTTTTTTGAAGCAAAACCAGTTCCAAAACCAAAAACGCAGCATGTTTCAAGTGTAAATAAAAGTCAGTGAGACACGGTTATTTTACCACAAGCTGAAACTTATCTCCGTGTCCAGCACAACACAGGGATCATAGTTCTGTGCCCAGGTGTGGTGGTTGTAGATGCCACGTCCTCAGAGCAATTCACTTTTCTGATTCTGACAGGGACCTAACTGTACTGCAGCAAAATTATATCAAGAATAAGACACGGCCTCTAGAATTTTTAAATCTAGTTCAAGTAGCTTCCTGAGGCATTTGAAGAAGTGTGCTCTGAGTACCAGCCAGGACTGAGCAGACTCCTCTAGTCATCACTGTATTTCACAGCTATGGTAGTGGAAGACTTTAGAAATTATTGTGAAAGTACCTGAATTTTTTTATTCTTTTTTAAATCTATGATATTGCAGTTGAGGACCGGGCAGTGTGGGGAAACAAGACGAGTAATACAAGTAGCATGTTTCCTCAGGATTGGAAGGCCCTTGAGTGCCAGGTGCACACTGTCGACATTTCAGCACTCCTGCCCATCCCCAGCGTCTAAGGTGGGGCACACGGGGGCTGACCCCCCTCTGGCTGCGCCAGGCAGAAGGGGCCAGCCCTGCCACGGGGGAGGGCTGAGGGACACGCGGCCCCACCCGCGCTGCGAGCGGCTGCTCCTTGTCTGATGGCCGGGAAGGGCAGGTGTGAGGAGCAGCGCCGGGCACTGAGAGCC
Organism: Merops nubicus; assembly: GCF_000691845.1. Lineage (NCBI taxonomy): Eukaryota > Metazoa > Chordata > Aves > Coraciiformes > Meropidae > Merops > Merops nubicus. Next base: position 16,797 of record NW_008608890.1, on the reverse strand, counting down.
CCTTGGAAGAAGTGTCCCTGCCGCTCGTCCCACAGTCCTGCTTGTCCTTGCTTGAAAACTTTAAAGTGGACTTTAAACTTCCTGCTGGCAGCTGGGTGTCGGCTCAGCAGCAGCAGTTGCCTCCTGAGCTCTGATGGTCCAGTTGTCATCAGCTGAGGGCCAGGCCCGCGCCATTTTGTAATGGAGGCCAGGTAGGCCTCAATTCCCTGTCAGACTGCTTCCTCTCTGCCTGGTAATACGTGCAAGAAACCACATAGTTTGTCTCCCTGAGCTTAGAAAATTGTTACTTTGTGGTCTCAATAAATTAATGCAGATAAAGTTACAGAGTACCAGTCAGTTTTAGTGCTTCAGTTCCACCTTGTAAAAGTCTGTGCTATTCTGTTGTCTATCCATTATTTGAAAAGTAATAATTTGTATGCCTTCTTGTAGACTTGATTACAGATAAAATTTGGGCAAATTTGGAACGGGTGGTTTTACAGGCCTCCCAGAGCAATTATGCTGCTTTTTTGGCTTGGCTGTATGCCTGCATATGTTGTAACAAACTCGCACAGGCCAGTTGTAGGAAAACCCCCTAGATAGGACCTGAAGCATATCTGAGGCCTCAAATCCACAGTTAGCCTGTGGCAAGCATGGGGCACACTTTTTCTCCACAGAAATATTGTCAGGATCTTGATGAAGGGGCATCAAGACAGCCTACCAGATTTCTCAGTTGTCTCAGCAAATTGATTATTCCCATAGATTTTGTAAGCTTCAGTAAATGAGTAAATAGGATCACAAAGCTTAGGCTCATTCTCACACTTTGTGATCTATCTGGAGACTGTAACAAGTATTCACACAAACCTTTGAAAGGCATATGTGCTCTTGTTTTCAAAAAGAGTTGTCTGCTTTTGGGGACTCTTTCCTCCCTGATGTTGTAGCCTAGAGTGTTGCACCGGTTCTTTCTACAGCTGAGGCACAATCCTTTGTTGAAAGTGTTGATGTCGTTGCACCAGTATGCTGTGCTTTGTTTATCTTTGTGAAGCAGAGAGTCGATGAACAAATGAACTGACCTCTCATGGGCACATTTCACAGTTTGAGTGATGCCTGAAAAAAATGCAAGCAACAAAATTTTGCACATCGTTATTCCTCTTCACCATTTCAACTGCAGGGGAGTACAATAACCAACTATAAACATGTACAGTTTTTTCCCCCACCCTCTTTACTACTACAACACCGAGATTTTGCCTCATAAGTCACACATTGCAGCAACTTTACTTTTAGGGCAATCCAAAAGTAGTTCAGCTGAATCTACATGATAATAAAATTGTATAATTTGCTGCTTAAACTTCTCTAGCCTAACTGTTTAAAAATGTAAATATGAATCTTGATTGTCCTGGCTCTTTTGGTCAATATGAAATACAGTATGAGGCTACATGCAGACTTTCAGATCATGCCACACTGAAGACAGCAATCTCATTCTGATTGGTTGAACACTCTTGTCTTTTGGGTGCTTACACATTAATGTCATATTTTGTTCCTGTCAGAGTGAGAAACTTGTTGAATAGAATTTCGCTTGCAGCTACTACTGAGGAAAAAGGAGCAAAAAATTGTATTAAATATTTTTTTAATTATTAAATTAATAGACCTGCTTTTTCAAGAAGGAAGTATATTTTTCTTCCTAAGGTGTCATCATATTGAGAAAGGTATTTTCTTCTGTGTAATCAGGATATATCACAATGGACTGTTTTTATGTCTTTATGGCAAGGTTTCTAGCTGATGCTTGGTTTCACATTTGAAAATTAATTACCTGCTAACCAATAAGGCCTACTTTTAGATAATGTGGTGATAGTTGAAAAGTATTTTTGCAATGCAGTATGATGGGTGAACAGTACTCTTCTGGGTTTTTTTCACTGAAGAGTTCTGATTGTCACTGTGTATCAGTACCTTATATTTTTTCAGTATGTTGTATCAGTTTCTCTGTATGTTTGCATTGAGGCAAATTACATACAGAAGCTTATTTCCAAAACCTTGCCTGGAAGACTGGCAGTCATATCCTAGGGAGAGCAACATCTGTGGAGCTGAAGGATGGGGAGTTGCGAAAAGGTGAATTAAAGAGGTGAGTAGTACAGCCCTGTATTTTATTTCATTTGAAATAATCGCACACTAGATGAATCTGGCTTAATTAGAATAAGTTTCTCATTTCCTGTACTGAATAATTTCAAAGATATCTGGTTTAGCAGAAGTGCTTGACAGCAGGACGCTTCTGGCCTTGTTTTCAGAAGTGCTAGATGGCAAGTTTCCTTACTAGAGTCAGTAAGAACAGTTTTAACTCAACACATGTAAAAATCAGATAACTTATTTCTAGAAAAGAAATATTCTTGTTTATAATGGGAGATGATGCTCCCATTAGGTACTGTTGAAGACCATAGAGATACAGGTGAAGTTTCCCAGAGGTGCTGCCACTGCAGCTGCAGCGCTGCTTCCCGTTTCGTGCCGTCGGTTCTTACCAGTGATTCCATAGTGTGCAATGTGATTATACAGATGCATGATGTGGCAGCCAGGCTGAAAGGTGCCTCCATTGGGATAAAAGTCAAAATGAGCCACGGGCTGCTTGATGCCAACGCTGAGACCCATGTGCTGTTTAGTGAATGTATGAATTGCATCTACAAAGTTTGCATCATCTGGAGATAAACGGTCTGTTGGTGACATTCCTTCAAACAAAGGACCAGCAGGGTCAAGGCCTGCAATAAATGCAAATAATCCAGTTGTGATATAGTGCAGATGGGCTGCTCTTTTACTGTTAGGAGAAAAGTCTCTGATAAATATTTTAAAACAAACAGCACTGGTTCTTTACAAGGTCTTTCACTGATAGAAGCGCTGCTAGGAACACTTGCTCTGCAGAGGGTACATGGTTACACCAACAGGTAAAGTAAACACAGGCACTGTAATAAATGCACAAGGACACAGGCCCAGAGATAGGTATGTTTGTTAGAGACAAACTATGCTCACTACTGCTTTGTCACTTGAGGGATGTTTGTTCTTTCATACTCTGTAGGTCATGTGTTTCAGAGGCCCTTTGGAAGATACCAGTCCCACAACACGGTTGACTTTTAGCCCACATTTGGGACATGAAACTTTATAAAGCTTCGCTTATTGCTTCGAAGAGCTATATGTCTGATAGATGTTGTTAATAATTTTTCAACCTCAAAAGTCTTCCAGGCAATTACAGTTTTCATAAAAATAATATTCCACTTCTAGTTCTGCTAACTTTTAGTTTGCTAGATACTTCTGTATAGTTGGGACCTGATTTAGGGAAAAGGACTGCCTGCGTAGTTTAAAACTGCCTTTACTTTTAGGGACAAGCTGCTAAATTTGACATTCTTCAGTTGGTACTGTGGAGTAGTAGTTGCATATATGTAACTGGCCGAGAATAATAACACAGGCTATAATGCCAGATGTCACCCTGACAGCACGCGTTTCCTTTTATTTTTAACAGCTTTTATCACTATGAATTTTTTTGAGCTTATTGTTACAAATCTAAATAATTTTACTGAAGAATGCATATAGCTATTACAACAAATAACATGTTTTAATGTTTTTTTACTATCCATTATTGAGGTTTGATGTACTGATGGGGTATGAACAAGCAGCACTGATGAACTGAGTCCATCAGTGTATAAACAAGGGCAATATCATGGCACGTGTAAAATCAGCTTCTTGGCATGCAGACACCATCACACAGGCTGATTGTATAAACGAGTAGGGTATGTGGCAATGAATGCAAGATCAGAACTGGGACTTGCAAATACAGTCATGAGTATCACTCCCAGATCAGGTTCAAGTAAAATGTTTTCTCTGATAACTTAAATGTAGCTGATGTAGGCCTTGTATAAAATGCACTTCTGGTTTGGGATTGATTTTTTTCTTTTGTTTTTAAGCTGTCACTATGCGTTAGATGTGGTATTGTATACAGTATATCAATAACCTTATAAATGTATTTTTGTTACGCTCATAATTAGTACAGTTACAAAAAATTACAGAAAGTTGAAAATGCCAGAAGTCAAAAGAGTCAAGTGTTATGGTTAACTTTGTTCCCTTTAAGCACTTATTAGACATACGCTAATGATATGCTGCTTGTAAAATATAATCCAGGACTATAATTTTTGCCACAGGAGAGCTGACTTCAGTCCACTGCATGAGCAATGTACTACAATTGAAAGCTCAAGCATAGTTAGAGAAGTTCCTTGACGTAGTTTTCTTTTTAAAATGATTCACCAACGGCGAACAGTGCGTTTGAATAGCTTTGGGTCGAGATAGTGACCAAAGATCCAACACTGGTGGTTAACGTTTAGTTTAAGTTGTTACTGGGGACGGACACAAGATAAATTCATGCAGCTTAAATCTTTGGTTTATGATTTGTAGACCTCATGCTGATGTACTCTGTGTGTCATAATTTAGACTGAGGGTAGCGAAGATCAAAGGTATAAATACTGTGATACTTCATTTTTAAAAGTGTTTTCTTAAATTTTCTAAATCTAATTTCTAAGCCAATGGGATGAAACTTATGGACTGTGGCAATTACTGCTATTCAACAGATAAATACTGGTATCACATTAATATGTCAAATATCTAAGTAACGTAAATCTGTTTACTGCCACATTTCTTAAAGTTGTAAGTTTTTTACCTGTAATTCTTCCAATCTTAGTTGTACCACTGATATAACTTCCAGCAAATCCTGAAACATGAGCTCCTAGGCTGTATCCAATTAGATGAGCATTGCTTCTGGAAAACTGAATGGATTCCTGGAAGATAGCAGCAGCTTGATTTAAATACAGAAAATGTGAAAAGTAAATGGTGAAATACTTGTGACAAGCCCAGAATGTCATGAATTACAACACAAGAAATTTGTGTGTTGACGATGTAGGTCAGCTGAGGCACATAGATCATGCGCTAAATTTATTCACTAGCTGAATGTTATTCCTTCCATCCTTTTCACGTGGCAGGAAAATGCCCTGCATTTGGGCACTGCTCCTTATGTGCTATGCTCAGGAAAGCTTCAACACAGATAGCAGGACTTGTCTTGCTGTTTGTTGCAAGTGATACCAACATGTATTGCCTTTTGTCTGCAGCATTTGACTTTCCTTTGACTATAAAATGGGTATCTGTCCTTAACTTCAGTGTCAAACGATTCTTTGTAGAAAGTGCCTTGTTTGTTTGTTTTGTTTGTTTGGGGTTTTTTTTTGCCTAAGATTTTGTCTAATTTGGCACAAGCCAAATTAGAAGCTAAAGTATCAAAACATTGATCAGACATGCCATGTGATAGAACAGTGACATTTCTGGACTGATTTGTACAAAACTGGGTGTCTGAACTGAAACAAACCTATAAAAGCAGAATTGGCCTCAGGCCTATTTTTTTATTTTTTTTTTTATTTTTTTTTGCGAAAGGCAAACCTCAGTTTTAATGTAATTGTGGATATTGCCTGTCCCAGTGGAATGACTTTCAGTCTTAATACTGGTCTTTTGTGAAGATGAGGTGAAACTTGGCAGTTCTCTGAGAGAGGCAGCTCTTAAAAATCACAAGATCTGACCAACTTTCTTGGCAGATGTTATTGAGATGGATGCTATTGAGACTTACTGATCATGGCCTATTAACTCTTGGACTAAGAGCACCAAGATTTAGTTTATTTTTATTAAAATGTTAGCACTGAGGATTTTGTTACATCCATTGATGTTCTGATATTTCAAATACTTGTCTGCCTGTAAGCAGACAGAAGCATAGGAGAAAGATAGTTATGGGAGTTGGAATGAGGAGGTTTTTAACTGTTGAACTCAGGAGGGGTGCTTCTCAACAGAAGGAAGGTTTACTGCTTGAATATGCTCCACTGAATGCTGTGAAAATTTATGGTATATTTAAATCCTGGAACATACAATGGTACAAGAGAAGCTACCTACAATGCTGGAGCAAGGAGTCATTTATTGAAGTTTCAATTTGTTTGTTGACACTGGAGAAATCACAGGATGTTTTTATTGTTGACAGTGTGGTGATGGCCTCCTGGGAACTGAACAAAGTCCACTGTCTGATTCATTCAATAATTAAACAGCTTCAAAATATTAATTTAGGCTTCAGAAACTTAAATGACATTTGACCAGGAGCTGAAGTTTCTTGTAACGTACAACAAAGGATAATGATATTTTGTGCCTATTGTCCCTAGCTGGGCATGTTATCTGACAACTTCTAGCCCTGCCATTCCTGTTGAAAGCAGCTTAGCCCTTGTTATTAGCTACAAATCTTCCAGCTTTGCAGTATACTTCCCTTCCATTTTGGGCCTCCCCATTTCTAAGTCAATGTATTCAAAAAATTGTTGTTAGGTACAGAAGTATAATTTCATTTCAAGTTAAGCAACTTAAATGAGTACTAGAGACAGGTGAAATAAGAGTTGCTCAGGATGCCTGGTTTGTATGAGTGGTTCTCATTCTGGTGTTTGCTTTCTGCCTTTTCTTAGTGCTGGAGACCAGTGATGCCTTGCAAACGTGACTTCTTTGCAGCCTTTTCAATCCAGCCATGGCCACTGCTCCCTATATAGCAGGCCTTTGGATGACTAGTCAGTACATTAACATGGCTCTGTACTCACTACTACCTCCATGTCATATGTTTTGTGATGCATGTCTGTCCTTGTAAAAGGTGACCCTTTACATTCTAGATCTCAAAGCCATTGTTTTACAGTAATCTTTGGGGAACTAAGGAAAAAATCACAAGAAAATTTCATGCTTGAATTCTACCTTAAAAGCAGAAATTAAGCACAGATAGCAAAAGGCCATTTTACTGAATTAACAACTTGCAAATGATGATGTGTGCCTACTTTCAAAGTGTGGGACTCTGTCAGCTGTCTGCACATATGCTAACTGAAAAGCGACAGCAGCATGAAATTATATTGCCTCTAAAGATATATCGAAATATTTTAATGAACAAGACCACTTGCTTTTTCCTCTTGTATAATGGAAGTTTTATGAAGTTCCATGAAAATTTATGGAAGAAAAATTTGCAACATATTAAAGAAACAGAAGTGGTTGAAGTGAACAGTGTTAACCAGCAAGGTATTTCGGAAAGGTGGTAGAAGCATAAAAGCAGGTAAACAGGTCTTTTCCAAAGAAAAGTGTGTTGATCTGGGGGTCTTACCTCCAGCCATTCCAGAAAGTGTGCTATCTCCTGTCCTATGTAGCGTGTATTCTGTACAGCAATGGGATAGTGCTGGTGAGCAAATGTGAGCCAGTCTGCAACGATCACATTAATTTGTTTGTGCTGAGACTTCAGAGCTGCTGCCATTTTCCAAATCCAGCCTTCTAACATCCCGTCCACCTGTTTTATTCAAAAAAAAAAAAAGGGGGGGGGAGGAAAAATAGTGTTGAAGAAAGCATTCTCTGCGAAAAGGAAACAAAAAATCCTAATATAAATAAGGAGGGCTAAATGCTGATAACTAGATTTTAGGGACTTCAGCCTGAGAGCCTTTGGATTTTGGTGGACAAAAAAACTGAATTAGTTTAATAACTGTATAATTTGTCTTATAATACAAACTCTTATCAGCAAAATTATGTCCCTAAATATTTTCACTCATCCTGAGAGAATTGTTATTACTGATTAAAAAAAGAGACAGAAATGCCCTGAAAATTTCTGATTTCACTCAAGAGCATCTCTCCCTATAAGTTTAAGCTAAAACAGTTGCAGAGGCAGGGAAGCTGGAGGGTTGCAGAACCAATGGGCATTTACCTTCTACAGTCCTTCCATTTTGAGATCTGCTTTTTTTTTTTTTTATCTCTTGTTTTAATGACATGATCACAATTTTCTTGCTAGCACGAAAGACTGTTTCTGATTAGATGAACCAGAATTATTTAATCTGTCAGGTTTAATTGTTGCTCTATCTGCATGCATTTCCTCAACTCATCAAATATCCTTATCTCTTCTGCTGTTTTCACAGAATTTGGGAGTTTCTGCTCTGGGTTTCCATATGTATTCCTCTAAGAGCCAAACATGTCTGCTAGTTAATACAAATTATGAACTTCAACGGCAGCAGCCTCATGTCCATGGTTTGTCTTTGAGGAGTGCATTTGAACAAAATATTGCTTGGGAGGCTTGGCTAGTGCAATACAGGGCATTATTTCATCCACAGTCAGCTCTGCTTTAAGAGAGTTATATGCATCAAGGTGTTGCTCAAAGTTTCTCTGCAATTCTGCAGATATGTAAGAAAGATCCATTTTGCTACCTTACATGATGTGGCTCTATGAGAATCAAGGCTCTATTAAAATGACATTATTTAGTATCCTGCCTTTTCTTTTGTTCCTTTTTCACCTGAGAAGCTGATCAAAAGTCACGTAGAACTGCTGTTTCTTAAGAAAGATTTTTGTAGTTTTGGTGTTTGGCTTTTTTTGGTGTTTTGTTTTGTTTTTTTTTTTACAGTTTAACTGAAGCAGTTTAGTGGTAAATCATTGATACTGGAGGCTTCATTTTCAGCTGAAGGGACTTATAGAGAAGTTCTCTTTAAAGGTGTATCTTTGAGAAAGGTGTATCTTTGAGAAAGGTGTAGGCGGATTGTGTGCACTTCTTTTCACTATGTCTGGTAAATATCTGACATCAGCATGTTAATTCAGCTCCTTGTTTGAACTCTGCTGGCTTTAAACCAGGACTAAGTCTAATCCTTGGCATGGGACTTCCATATGAAAAATTGCTTGGAGACTGTTCCTTCAGAATCTCAGTGGGGAATGTTCCACTTCGTATTATTTCTAGCCATGATTGCTACCAAGGAAATCCACCATCTTTCTAATCACAACCTTTCTTCTGAAGCTACTTTTGGCACTAGCATAATGAGAAGGAAAGTATATCAAACCAGATGTAGTTTGAATTAAAAATAAAATGTGAGTTCATACCGACCAGCCATGGACTATCATCACCAGAGGAAGAGAGGCATTGAAACTGCATTTGTCAAGAGTCTCCAACTGATTAAAAAAAATTTGACAGCCTTCTTCAGTTGTATCTGTATAGAGACGGAATTTGGTTTCTAAGTTTTGCTGATCTTTCCTTGTTCTAGTGTGCTGATTCTGCGATCCCAGTGCCTCTGAAATGAAATTCATAGCAGTCATAATAGGATGAAACCTAAAACCTGACAAAGATACTAGTGAAACACAGTTTATAAGATGGAGTGAACTAGTACGATTTAAATTCTAGCTATGTATAATTTCTGCGCACTCCAGGTTGGGCCAAAGTTGTACATTTTGGATCAAAAACTTCTCTCTTTCAAAGTTTGACCTGGTCTAGATGTGTCTCAGAGTCCACCTATGTGAACGCTAGCAGTTACACAGGACACACTGATCTGTTGGCAACAGGCCCTTATCAAATGCATGAGTATTGTAAAAACACAGTGCAGGCAGTCTGACAGCGTCAGTGCGTGCGCAGGCAAGCACATGCGTAGGCTTTTAGCTCTCCAGGCCCTATCTCACTAATGTGCATCTGCTAGTAATTGCTGTGCAAGCATCATTACACTAAAATAAACGTTTTATTCAGAGTTATAATTCTGCTTAGAGACTTAAGTGACTGCTTAAAACTATTAGACCACATCATAAATTATTATTTTTCTCTAAAAAGGCAAGATGAGTTGATGTTGTTCTAGTTGTAATGTTTTGGGTGGTTTCATTTTCAGATAAAGTATCTTGGCATGTGTAGGACAGTGTTTTCAGAAGTGTATATTCAGTACCTTGGGATGGTATCTGTATTTCAAAAAGTAGGGGCAGGATAAACTCTGGTCTCTTCAATATTATGAGCATAGAAGGAAAACCACGAATAGAGAGAAATTGCTGAAAAATTGAGTAAAATAAACAGAAGCTTATGAAAAGCACATTGTGAACATGCAAGCCTGGTGTTTCTTTCTGTGAAGACTTCGGACCTTTAATTTACTTGAAAATAATCCATCTGATGAATTACTGCTTAAGGTGAAAAAAATAGGGATTGGTAGAAGAAAAGTTGGCATATGATGAACTAGCCAAATGAGATGTTACAATTGTGTTGGAAAAGAAACTTTTAGATTGGACAGAGTTTACTAATAAAACTCCTTGGGGGCTGTTTTTTGGCTAACGTTGTTTTAGTATTTTCCTTAAAGAAGCAGGCAGGAAAGGTACAAAACTAACAAAATTTGGGAGGCATTTGCTAATACTGAGGAGACCAAAACATTAAATAGGAAGAACTAGATAACCTTGAAAATGAAGAAACAGGTAGAAATTTCATACTATCAAGTGCAAGGTCATAAAACTGATAGAAAATTTTCTATAAATGGGGCTCATAAATAGGAAGTGACATAATAGTAAAAAAGCTTGACTGTCATAATCAATAACAAAACTTGAGTATGAGTCACTGCTGTGATTTGGCTGTGAGAAAGGAACATATAATTCCGAGAGGCATCAAGAAAGATGATTTTGATAGGAAGAGAGAATGTTGGTGCTAGTAACTTAGGGCAGTTATCCACATACCGAACTGTGTGCATAGCTCTCATTACCAAGCTCAGGTGATGCCTGATTACTAAGTGTAAGCTGCTAACAGCTGCTCAGCAGCACCACTAAAATGGACAGGCAGGAGGCTTTTGTATTAATTAGACCTAATAAATCATGAAATATGCTCAGAGGCAAAAATGAAGTATTTCATTCACTAAGAAGTTTAAATGATCCGTGTTGGAACAGAACTCGCAGTAGGTAAATTTTAGTTCTTATATTTTTATTGCATCTTATATTTTTATTGTTCTTTATAACATTAATCTTAGAAATACTGTATTGTATCTTATCTTGTAAGTCAGCACATTGTTTTTTGTGTACATCACAGCTGTAGGTCTTTTCAGAAAACATCGAAAATCATAGCATACCAATTTCTATACTGTATCTGCAAATGCTTCCTGAGGTTCTATGGTATTGATAAGATTTTTGTAATTTACAAAGTTCTTCTGAAACATTTACACATGGGCTTTTCTCATGCAAGTGTATGTAATGATGGGAAACTCCCATATTTATAAATTTGCAGTAATAGCATCTTAAAATGCACAGTACAAATGAACCCTAATGGGAAAACATGCTGGTTTTAGATCAAACTGTATTTTTGCCACGTGTCAATCTTGTTACAAACTTTATTTATGTTTTTATTTTAGTATGATGATAAAACATGATACAAACAGCATATTTAATTTGATTAAATGAATGGCAGTTCTGGCAAAAAAGCTCCCAAACTGAGCAGCGCTGGACATGCACTTTTTTCTATTTGTCCCTAATTATTGTAAATTTTAAATTACTCCAGTCCATGTTATGTTTCATAGGTAGGAGATGCTGGCAGAAAGTTGCTCAACCTTTTAAAAGACCTGGGATTTTAAAAGCTTCAAAGATAGTGAGAGTTTAGTTGTCAAAATGCTTAGCTTCAGTGTCTCACGTTGTTCTTTAATGGTACTTTTAACTGGTGCCTCTGGCTAGGACTAAGTCTGATCATTTCTCTGTTAACATCTACTTAAGAGCATTTCCGTTGGATTTTTTTTCTGGCAGAACACTCAGTTTCTAAAAATATCATTATTAACAGAAATCTTTATAAAGACATGGAAATTGGAAAGAGTTTTAACGATGATATTCTTAACCTCCAGTTTATTCAGGCTTTGGTGAGTTGTCTTCACACAAAGATAAACATTGTAATCTGTTTTTAGCACAAAAAGAAAAAATAACGTGTGCCTATTCCATTGTATACATCCTTTCTTTGTTTTATGCCTTGTGTTCATTTTCTTTTTGCTCAGTGTTTGTGCAATGCAAAGGCATTTTGTCTATCCCCATCTTGTGTGTACCACAACGTATTACTGAAAATGAGTCTAATCATAGCTCTTTTCTTTATACATCAACTGAAAGTGTTGTGGTGCTTTAATGGGTGAGCTTTTGGCTTCCCAGTAAGTCTGAGGAAATTAAAAATACAGTTTGAACTTCTTCAAGGCTGTCAAAAGTTAAAAGTTCCAATAGAATCTGTTGTGTTATTAGACAAAGAACTGCTTTGATCCGTTAATCCGTGTAATGGCGTGGGGAAGGAAATAGGCTGAAGAGCTAGGCTTCTACAGCAAGCTCTTGCTTAAAAGGTCATCCCAGCAACATTCTCTAAAGGAACAGCAAAGCTTCATAGGTGAGTTTACAAAGACAACAAAACAGAGCTGCTAAAATTTTTTTCTGTGCTAGATGCAGCCAAGAGTGCCAAGGTCTTTCTGAAACTCCAAAGAGGTGGGGTTTGTTTTGTTTTGTTTTGTTTTTTTCTATTAGCCCTCACCCAGGAGAGTGAGCTGCTGGCGTAATTTCCTTTTTCTCTCAAGATCCTACTCTAATGTGAATTCTTTCAGGAAAGGCCATGCAATGTGGCCACACTGACCCGTGTGCTGTCATAAGTTACCTTCATGTAGAGCAGCCTGCTGATTCCAAGCAAGAAATGTGACTTCTTGATACCCTGGAGGAGATTCAGCCATTTATCTTTCCTTACTCTGTGTTAATGATGTTTCCATTACGTGCAGTAAAGACTGTCACTAAAGGCTGCGTTTGTAAAGACTACTTAACTGTAATATAATAAAGTTTCTTGTACAACATTTTGTGGATAGTTTTGACAGACAAATCAAAACACTTTTAAATTTTACCTGAGATAATAATGATTTCTTACTGAAAAGTAAAACCAAAAGAATGATTCCCAGTTGAACAAAATTAAACTTTTTTTTTTTTAATGGGGAATTTAAAAAAAAAAAAGGGTGAGAAACCTACATACCTAGTATTAAGTCTAGTAGCCATCTGAATGCAATGCATCTTGGGATGTGCAAGATGAGAGTTCAGCTATTGTTTCTCATTATTAGCATTTAATTATTTGCATTACTAGTGTTTATTGCTTTAGGTGATGTCCATTCTGCTTCTGATGACATAAACTCCAAACTAAGCTGAAATGAGTATATGAAGAATAATGAAAAAGATTGTAAATATTAAAATATTTTTTTTTCTGTAAAAAGAGGTCTTGCAATTAATAACTCTTTATGGACCAATCTTAGATTATTTGAACTGAATGTTCTGTTTACCTGTAGCAGCAGGTTAATCCAGAAGATGGACTTGGACTGAATCACCCCAAAAGATTAGAAGGCCTGTGGTTTTTTTAACTATCAAGTTTTTGGAGTCTTTTCTGGAATTTATAGATGTGACAGCAATGCTTTAAGACTTGTAAATGAAAACTTTATTGGAAACTAGACAAAGGTCTGGACACTGGCTACGGTTTGAAACCCTGAAATGTCATATGCTCTTTTTCTGGGAGAGATCCAGAATCTAAATATATTTCTTTCTATATCATGTCTGATTGGGCATAAAAGTAAAACTACAAAATGTCTGCTTCACATCACAAAATTTGCCTGAAGATGTGTCAGGAACCAGGGCAAAGTATGGCCTGACTATATAATGTTAAGAACAAAGTAATAATATTTGCTGTGTCATACATTTTAAATTCATCTTATGATACAGCATAAAAACTTTGATTAAAATTGGTGTTCCTGATTAAGGAAAGTAATTTTCTTAGCCAAAAAAGCTAATGTTCAGGATCCTTCTTCCTGTCATGAAGAGTTTCTCAGTAAGGTCTTACTGAAGAGGATTGAAGAGGTTTCAATGGCACTCACCTGATCAATAGGCAGTTGAAATATTAAGTAAATCTGAACAGAGGCTGAGCTTTGGGCTGCTGGTATGTTAAGGATACTTAAAAATCATACTTGTAAACATGCATACATACCCCTCTACCTAAACAAACTGTATTGTTTCTGATTGTTTTCTGACCCTACTGCAGCATCTCTTCATGTTCGTGAATGGATTTGTCTGAGCCTTTATAAACCTCATGTGTCTTCTGGATGGATTTAGTGCTTTTAATACATGGAAATGTTTCCAAAAGAGTGCTTATGTGTTGTGATTTTTTTTTTTTTTCCCTATGTGACCAGTGTACAAAACATTTAAGAAAGAAGCGACACAACTATTGTGGTTTCCAGAATTAGAGAATTCTGTTGTGAAATTGAGTGAAGACAGTGACATGTTAGTTATTTTTGCTTGGGTGATGGAAAATGGAATATATCACACATCCCCTCATTTCCAATAGCTGTGGAATTTTAAGTCTCTTCTTAAAAGAACAACTAATGACAGGGAAGCGGTCAGGTCTCTCCATTTGACAAATGCTTCCTGTAGGGCTATTCTTACTGGAAGCATAGTTGTCGGTGTTCTAGTTGAATATGGAAAATCCTCTTCACTAACCCCTTTTACTTCCTTCAGCAGTGCCTGTCGTGGCCTATAGGCTGTGTGCTCTCTAGGGAAAGCCTGACTTAACTGACGCAAAGTGACGTAAGGAAAAAGTGGACTATTAGAACATGCATGGTGAAGGACTCCTAAATATGAAAATCCTGCAGAGTTTAAGCAATAGTTTGTAAAATGTAAATAAGTTTTAGTATTGCTTCAGTTTGCTCTCAGTTTACCTGAGCGTTTTATATCTCCTTTGGCAAAGTTTCTCGTACAATTGCTGACAAAAAATCACGACTGGGTTTCTGCCTTGTAAAAATGTATCCAGTCAAAAATATGATAGGAACAGACTGAAAACACTAGGCTAGCCTTTGTTTGCGTTTATATTACTTACAGCAGTATCTTGAATCAGGGTGTGTTCTGTTCTCTATTTTATTTAATAGTTAAGGTACTTGCTTGTAGGTTGATTTTTATTGTTTCGGTCTGTTCAAGGCTTCTGGATGCTGTTGACTGACAGTGGAAAGTTCTATCTCATGTTCCTAGGCTAGAACTCTAAAACATGGAGTATTTTGGGTTTTTTTAAATCTAGGTCTTTTTGGTTGCTTCAAAATCCCAGGCAAGATAAAGCAGTCAAAACCAAGATCTGTTGATTTCTTGGTATTTTTATCATTGTGCTTTTTTCTTTTACATCCTCATGCAGTTCCTTTATACTTTCACTCTCCTTAACCTGCTAACCTTGCCAAATGAAAGGTAGGAATCACTTAGAAAAGAATGAAAGAAAAAACAGCAAGCAGGAAAACTCTATAGCAATTGGATAAAAAATGAAATCTGGTTAGAAAGAGACTTCTTGGAAAAAGCTTCCCTTTTCATTCAAGTTTAAATGAATGAGTAGGTGACACTTCTCTCAGCATCAGATGCTCTGTCTGAAAAGTATCATAGTTTTCTGAGCTGGCATTCATTGTTTCCCCTGTCTTGTGTGCATGAATGCCAAAAAGTCAACAAACTCACCATGAGCATAGTTTCTACCCAGTCAGCCCTAAAGGGAGAAGAGCCATTAATTAACCATTGTTAACAATCTGTTAAAATACTTTTAACCCTCTGTTCAAAAATCCATGAAGAGGAAAGCATATAGAACTATGTCATTCATCCTGTCTTCCCTGTGTGCCTCATGGCTTTCACATTATCCAGATAATGCTATTAACAGCTGCATTAGTGACTCTTGGAACTGGAAGAAAGATGTGTTTAGAAGGAGGCTAACAGAAGAACTCATGGGAGCTGGTACCTGTTCACATTAGTGAGCCAATGATACTGTCAGTGGAAGGTGTGCAAATGAGTGCCTGTTCAAAAATTAACTGCTTAGTTATCAGGGGTGACACTAATTCTTTAGCATTAAAGTGCAGAGGATAGGTTGGTTTGTTTGTTTGAAAACCAGATCTGTCCAATGTCTACTAAAAGCCAAATTTCTAATTCTTTACTAAAACACGGTGTACACTGGGATTTTTTTTTAATTTAGTTTTTTCTGGTGTCTAAATACAGCTCATCTTTCCTGAGCTCATTATTATCAGACACTGCTGTCATGCTTTGAAGCACTGTGGAAGACACAGTGGTCTGAGACAATCCATAAAAATTCATCCCACAGTTTTACAAATAGGAGATTGTTCTCTTTCTCTCTCCCTGGACCTCCCAAGTCTGTGTTCTTTATTTACCTGGACTATTCGCAGAATGGGTGAGGAATCTGGAAATTTGTTTGCAATGTGATTAGCAACTACAATGTTTGGACTGTCAGCAGAGATCCATATCCCTATCATTTTCTGCTTACTTCTATTCACAGTTAATTTCTGGCTGCAGGGAATTGAAGAAAGTAGAGTATGTAATGTCTTGTTCAGTAATAACAGAACCAGGATTTTTAAACAGTTACTAACATGTTAGTAGGAAATTTAGACCCTTTAAAAGTGCTACTTGTGCAATGCATAATTGCTGAATTGAAATTAGTACCCCAGTGGTTTAATCTGCCCTAATCTGAATTTTATGAACAAACGTTGGGTAGTCATTCCACAATGTTTTGCCAAGAATGCTGTGGAAAAGCATGTAATGTAGATCTCAAATTGTTGCTGTAAACTAAAGTTAACAAAGAAGTATCTCTCCTCCACTTGTTACCTAACCAAAACTTTCATAGTTTTAAGTAAGACTTAAAAGCAGGTAAATGTGGGAAGAAATACTTTCACCTTTTATGAAAATACTTCCTTTCAAATATGTGCATTGCTAAATTTTTTTTTTTTAAATATTTCTGTCAGAGTATTCAGATGCCTGATTTGGAGCTTAAATTTCATTTTTTCTTGATATTAAAAGCAAAAAGAAGTAGTCACAGGCTGCCTGGGTGAAAAATATTTGGTCGTATCAATGTTATCAGATGGAAGAAGGGGACAAATGTAAAGCTAAGTAGATCAGGACTCTTCAGACAGCAGACAAGACTGCTAAGAATGATACGTTATAGAGGTCTATAAAATCATAGAACCATAGAATCATAGA